>NW_015505488.1:556972-562813 GCF_001515645.1 Sinocyclocheilus grahami
TTTATCTTATTTACACGACGGCATGTCATTTCGGTCTCTACGTTATGGTCAAGCTCTCTGCATCACGCACAGCGGAGTTCCGCCCAAAAAATCATAAGGTTATAGTAAGAATAAATTATTGTTTCTATATTATTGTAAAACTTGTTTTATGCTTTCAAATAATTAGACATGCTAAAAGGGCCCTAAACATGTAGTATTTGCAGAACCCCCGGTCACGGCGAGGTGTTCCCCATAGCGACCCCTAGAGGACGCAGTGTCTCGTTCCCTACTCAGGGAACCATGGTTACATAAGTAACCAGAGACGTTTTCCTGTGATAACATATTTTTTGAACATCACAGAACATCAAAACGAATGGAGTTGCATACACCTCACTGTTATTGTAACAGTTACTCTAACTCTTAAGTAAGCTTAAAAACCTATTGCTCTTTTGAGAATACAATTAGCTAGTCAGTTGTCTAAAATTTGATCCCAGATTATGGCAGCGAAAGTAAAACACAGAACTGAACAAATATAGGTAGCTACGTCTTACAGTAAGAACGCCGCGTTGCATGTGTGTTACATCATTCTATGGTCTAATGGTGTATATATGAATTCTATGAAATTGTGTTGTCTTCTAGAGTGAAATCTTTTTTTATTTGATATTTAAAAAAAAAATCTTAATTTGATACAAAACAGGTTGTATGATATATTTGTAGAGCTCTAAAAATGGATATGACATGATTAATGAGATCTTTGCATTGCAGTGTTGTGTTATGGTATAATAATAACAAAATGGTGTGTATATTATAATTTTAAATAACTATAATATTTTTATATTTAATTTTATATTATATTATTTATGAATATATGGCTATAATAATTTACATATGGCTGACTTAACAGTTAAGATACCTAATAACTAACACAGTTACATGTATCATGTATCTATGATTTTTTGTTAGTTGAATGGCAACATAATGTATTCACATCCTTTCTTAGAGGGGAAATTAAATATGCAAGGCTTGACCAAAGCCTGAACCTTTGCATCCCTCAGTTTACAGATCACTTTAAGCTTTCAGTGATCCTCTTAACCAAGTTTACGCCTCATCATTCTGCCGCCTACGAGATGCAAACAGGCGAAAGGATTGGACGCAAAGGTTGAGAGAAGAAACACCACATGGCATAGATGCTCAGCTTTGAATAAAGATCTAATTGGCTTCAGCAGTGTTAGGGATACATATTAAGTCAAGTTATCACTCTTATCAAATGTAAAGCAAAGTAACACGTCAACTGTACATGTTTTTAAAGAAATTAATACTTTTATTCAGCAAGGATCAATTAATCAAAGATGACAGTAAATATGTTTACATTGTTACAAAAATATATATTTCAAGTAAATACTGATCTTAAGAACTTTATTATCTTCAAAGAATTCTGAAAAAAAAGTATCATGGTATTCACAAAAAAATATTAACCAACACAAATGTTTTTAATATTGATATATAAATGCTTCCTATTATTATGATTTCTGAAGGATTATGTGACGATGAAGACTGCTGAAAATAATACTTTACAGTTCTTTCAGATTTACAAAATACTACTGATTAATGAAAATGCATTATAACAGAAATACAGTTATTCCACTGACACACTTGGATTTAGGGTGGAGAGCATATTACAATTAAAATGATATACCCAATAAATAGGTGTTGAATTTGGGTCGATTTGCTCTACAATATAGTTACACTTATATTACCTTAAAATATATACACTCATGCCACATTGAAAAGGGAAACACACTTCCATTCTGGAGGAGAGAGAGTCTCAGGCAGCTGAAAATGTAACAGTAAATTAGCACATTCATTGCCATAAGTAGCAATGTAGTTACATATAGTTCCACGTTTCAATAAATCTAAAGGAAACCAGCTTATACTGCTGCTGAAAAGATAAAGCAAGAATGCTATTGTTATCTAGAAATAACAGAATTGTTAACAACTGACAATTTAAATAATGTAATTATATGTCTTCAGAAATACATTAGTAAGTACTGTTTGGCATGCATTTGTAATATAGGTGCTTCTTCTAGATTCATGCAACACTATAAAAAAAGCCTCAATTCATGGATCAATTCAATGAATTCAATTTGAGTCAGTAAGAAACTCAAGCTAAAAATTGACATATGAACAATAAAAAAGTGAATGAATAAAGGTCAGCAAATCAAAATAATGGACATGCTGCTGAAAGTTTGGATCGTTCATACGCACGTCGGATTGGAGCGCAGGGACTGAAACGCCTACAAATGCACAAGTGGATGGAACCACAGCAATTTGTGGGACACAAAAGCGCCAGAGCTGCTCTAGTGCTTTGGTTGCTCTGAAGCACAGTGTGTCCACTGTATGAGGCTTAGGTTTCACAGGACAGGCCGTGATACCTGATACTGCACTGCAAACCACATTCTGTCGTACAACTGATACAGTGATATTCAGCGCTCTACAATATATACAACAAATATTCTTGCGATAACAGAGCAGCTGCGTGGAGTCTGCATATGGTGTATTTGTGAAAAAATCCTGCATTTATTTAGTATTATGATCATTAACTTGTAATGCTCTAAAAGCAGTGCTAATACAATAAGGTTTCCCATACTAGATGCCACACAAAACTAATGTTTTTCACACATTAAAATAGCATTCATACTTTATAACTGCATGTTGTTCTCACAGGCTCTGGAGACAACAATGTAAGACAAGTAGATTACAGAGAAAAATGTGTCAACCTTCCTTCATTTTAGAACGGCCTCTCTGTCTCCTAACCTTTCCTTTCTTCTTATGAGAGAGAGAGCAGCATTGGGTCAAGTGATTAAACTGAGTATATTGTAATGGATACGTTTTCTCACAATTGAAGGCTGAGGTGGAAGATTACCAGACAATTGATTCGCTGGAACGGGGGGAAACCGACTATGCGAAGACGATAACCCACACAGGTCAAGAATCAACCTTTGCGTCCATAAACAGAGCTGCAATTAAAACTCCCAGCTAAAACCCACCCAAAAGAACAAACAGGCAAGTTAGTTAGATAGCAGAGCTAAAATTATCCATCAGGGCCCTTCTCACACCGAAACATTTGAGGAAGATTAAAGGCCTGAATGTTTCACTAAACGACTTTTGGCAGTGAACTACTTTCACATTAAAAAAAATATAGCATATAGTCACTATTTCAGCTTTACAAAAGCAAAAAGGAATTACCTTCTTTAATATAATGTATGCTAAGTTTTAACGTTGTCCAGTTCACAACTAAAATATATGATGTAAAGACATAATTAGCTGTAGTCTCAGGAATCGAGTCTCCTGTAATCAGCAGTCAGGACATTTTCATAATCCCACTTATAAACATTAAATACATCATTTTACAGGAGTCACAAACATATGGTAATTAACTTTTACTACACTGATAAATCAGACCTGCATTAACATATTGCAAGTGAGGAATCATTTGCTTGATTGAAAATAGCTTTTAAAGACTATGTTGAAAGAAACCGCAGCACATTCAAACACTTGCATGACTCACACTGATGCACACACAGAAGATGGATACCTCAAACCCATTCACTCATAATTAAAGCTGTATTTCTTCTTACGCTTGAAAAATCTGCCTCTTGATCTTGTTTGTAAACTCACATTCATATGCAAATGACACAAAGGTGTATATCGGTGTTTAGAAAATTTAAGGGGAAATGTTTTTTAATAAAGTCTAGTGGATAAAAAAGTGTAACATTTTGTGAAGAAAAATAGTTAAAAATTCAAAGTTTAAAAAATCTTAATGTAGTTGGACAAATTAAAAAAAATAATGACTGAAATATCTCAGTTTGTAATATCTCAATAATTTTACACTTTTGTCCCTTTAACCATTTTATGCTGTACACAAAATAAGTAAAAGACATAGATCTGCGGGTTTCTCTCACTGGAGTCAAGATGAACAGGGTGTGTTCTTGCCCAGATAAATGCATTACATCACCAAGGCCAGGGCAATGAGGATAAATTAGCTGGGTGAAATATGAGAGGAGAGAACGACTCACATCTTGGTTAACCTCTCTTAATTAACATCACTCGGCTCAGGAGTCCTCATTAAAGATGTGCCAAAGATTTATCAGACCTTATTTGCCTAATAGGGACCTCACTGAGGAGGTCTAGGCCCCAGTTGAGGTCACGAAGTTTGAAGAAAAAAGGTCCACGACAATGAAATGCCAAAATATAATCTGTCTCTCGAAGTGGAGCACACACAGAAACCCAAATTACGCAAAGGGCTAAAAAAATCAGATTATATTATATTACATTATATTGTATTGTATTGTATTGCATTATATTGTTTAACTTGTATAGCTTTGTCTTTTATGAAGTGTCTATTCTTCTATCAAGAGTACAAGCTGTATCTCGAAAATAAATTGTACAGTAAAAGAGAGATTTATATTAGATAGTGGCAAATGGACAGATATTTCAGTTGGTCCAGTGAGGGCTGTGAATATTTATGAAGGTCAGAGATGAATTGTTTATCATTGACTCAAAGGTAAATGTCCTGCCATTCCAAGGACTTTCAGCTGGCTCCTCTTACTGTCACTGTGCCATGTGTCAGTGTGTGTGTGTGTGTGTGTCCGTGCGCTTTTAACAGCTTGAGCAGGCAGCCGGACGGTTTCCTGTGTTTGTGAGCGAGCGTTGTCGGCCCCCTCTCCCTTCTCCTGCAATGCTATTATTCTGTCAGGAGCTGCAGTGTTTTCCTGAGGAAAGGAAGTTATTTCATTTCCAGCTTTTGTCTGGGCCTGAATGCGAGCGGCGCTCTTTCAGCAATATTCACTCGTTTCAACTCCCTTCTCCATCCGAACAAAAATATACACCCCCTGTCTTGGTCCAATAACTCACGTTGGGCCCAGAAAAATAGCGACTTCCTCAATTGATTTAATTTCCCTTAACAGATTCTGGACGGCCGTTTCTCCTGGCCTCAGCGGATCCTTATCTTGCGTTTTCCATCAGGTCTACAGGACCTTGCCAGTGGAATCACCCAAGAGAGAGAGAGAGAGAGAGAGAGAGAGAGAGAGAGAAGCCCGGATGGGAGCGCCCCAGTCTGCTTAGTGCAGGCCAAAAGGAAGCCTGGAACAGCAAAAAACTATGGACTGATATTAGTTGTATACCGACGAGTGCCTATTCTTTTCCAACTAACCTTGTGCAACCTGTTCATTACATAGAGGCTTTAACATACAAGTTTAACATGTTTCCCCTTCAGGAACTCGAGCTGCGTCGAGATTCCCTTTGGGAACGCCCTTGCTTGACCGCGTTCTGAAGCACGTGTCAAATCCGTCCAATGGAGCAGCGAGACGTCACGAGCAGGGTGACGTAAGCACCAGAAAGCATAAAAGCGCATCTGGCCGGGCGCCACCCAGCTTCTGCTCTTCAGTAACGCTCTGTGCATGTGTCTGTCTATTTACTGTTGTCTGTCCGCACAAGCACTCATATACAGTATATATAAAACAATGAGAAAGTCTATGGCGAGCGAACGGCATTACAAACGCTGTGTTTCTCCCTGCCCACGATATCTGGCGGCAGGGGATACACACGATTTGTGTGTCGTTTGTTTAGGAGCGAAGCATGCACGGTCAGCTTTCGAGCAGCTGATTGTCATCACTGCGAGCTCTCGCTGCGTATGCTCCGCTCTCGCCTGGCTGCGTTTGATGAGAGCAGCCAGGCTCGCAATCCCGCTGGCAGCGGTCACGCTGTTGCCGAGGCACAGCGCAGACTGTCGTCGTGGGGGTCGCAGGTGGATTTAGCAGAGGGATCCGAGACAGGCTCGTCCTTTTCTCGGTCCTCACCCGC
>NW_015505488.1:563670-569625 GCF_001515645.1 Sinocyclocheilus grahami
TTCATGCTTGGAGTTCGCTCCAGGCATGGTTAGGGCATTCCTTTACCCGAGGGCCGGGTATGTCCCTAAGGTGCCCACTTCTTCACCAGGGCCCATAGTACTTCAGGCATGCTGTCCTCCTCCATTCCAGGAAGTCGGCCAAGAAAGGCTTAATCTGCTCTGTCCAGTTCGAGCACTGGACGCTTACGCACACAGAGCTGCCCCGTGGTGTAAGGCAGATCAGCTTTTTGTTTGTTTTGGTCCGCCAAAGAAAGTATTTCCAGATACCAAGCAGACTATGAGTAGGTGGGTGGTCGAGGCCATCTCACTAGCCTACGAGTCCTCTGGCCTCCCGTCATCTATGGGGGTCAGAGCGCACTCAACCAAGAGTATGGCGGCCTCCAAGGCTTTCAGCTTGGGTGTGGCCTTGCAGGACATTTGTGCTGCGACGAGCTGGTCCTTTCTGCACACTTTTGTCCGCTTTTACAACCTACACCTGGCATCTACCCCAGGTTCCCAAGTTCTCTCTTCGTGATGTGCTCATAAGATATTCTCGTTCCCAAAGCGAATCTCGACGCAGCTCAAGTTCCTGAAGGGGAGCATCTCTAGGTTACATATGTAACCATGGTTCCCCGAGGGAACGAGACGCTGCGTCTCTTTGCCATACTCCCTGCATCCCTGCAGGCGCTACTTCATCGAAGCTGGGTGGCACACGGCCGGATGCGCTTTTATGCTTTCTGGTGCTTACGTCACCCTGCTCGTGACATCTCACTGCTCCATTGGACGGATTTGACACGTGCTTCAGAACGCAACCGAGAGGGGCGTGGTAGGCCGCAATGGCCGCCACGAAGACCTCTAGGGTGGAGTGTGTCAACCCTGTGGATAAACAGGACTGCAGGAACTCCAGAACTGTACCAAATGGGCAGTTAGCTGGCTCCGCACCAAGTACAGTTTCCTCATAGAGGGAGCTCTGGATGGAGTATGGTCTCAACAACCTCGGTTGAGAGACCGGAAGCTATGAGTTGTGCATCCTCAGAGGCCACATCCACAGCTCCGGGCGGGAATCTCCCATGGAGCGCCGTCGAGAAGAGAAATCAGGTCCGAGAACCATAGAACTCTAGAACTCCCGGGAGCAGAACAATCGGGGGAAAGGGGTACAGACGAAGCCTAAGCCCAGTCTGTACCATGGCATCCAGCCCCAGTGGAGCTGGATGAGTCCGAGAGAGAACCAGAGGGGACCGTGCGATATCATCTGAGTCACAAACAAGTCCACCTGAGCCTGGCCAAAGACTCTCCAAGTCTGCTTCACCCCTCGGGGTAAGTCATCTATTCCCTGGGCCTCGGCCCCTGCCTCGACAGGATGTCTGCCCCCACATATATAAAAGACCACTGCTGTGTTGTCGGTGCGCACCAACACATAGCGATCTCTTAGGCCTTGGAGGAAGTGTTTCAAAGCTAGAAACACGGCCAGCATCTCCAGTCAACTTATACGCCACGTGAGATGGTGGCCGCTCCACAGGCCCCGGGCCGAGCAGCCACTCATGACCGCTCCCAACCGGTGAAAGATGCATCTGTCACTAGCATATGCGGTGACCAGGAGCTCCCAGCACGAGGCCCTGAGATAAGAACCAAGGTTTCCTTCACATGTCATTTGCGAAGCAGGTTTCCCCTCGTGGAGAACCCCTTGGTCTTAAGCCACCACTGTAGGGGTCTCATGTACAGCAGACCAAACGTAACCACGTTACCCGGCTGCCATCAGACCCAGCAGTCTGAAACTATCTTAACTATCAGGCCAGTGCTGCTCCCTTGAGAAAGTTTTTCATTCTCATGTGTTTTAAGTCTTGTCAGTTTAAACATTAAAGTAATTTTAAGCCATTTAAGCTCAGTGCGGTACTCACGCGCTGTAATAAAGCGTTTCTATTAGAGGTCTACCCGACCCGAGCCCGACGGGTCCCGAAATACTTTATATATGTTGACAACGAGCCTTAATGATTCTGTTTCTTTACATGTATTTGTTTATTGACCGTTGCATGCCATCGTGAAATACAGCATTTTTTTTAAATTGGCTATTCGTAGTGAAAAAAAATAATAAAAATTCGGGTTCGGGCTCTAAATTTAACTGTACTGCTCGGGTAGGGCCGGGCCAGGTCAGATGATCTCGGGTACGGGTCGGGTTCGGGCTTCAGTTTAAAGCCCATGCAGACCTCTAGTTTCTATGCGCACCGCTCACACACCTGAAGTGTATAATTTGTCTAACTGTTATCTTTCCCAGTTGCTCCCAGCTGTTAAGGGGGCCAATATGTTTTCACATTGGCTCAGTAATAAGCCATTAGCGCTTAGCTCAACAACTTGGTGCTAATGTGAAAATATAAAGTATCTGAAAGTCACAGACTTGGTTTTGACAAGTGTTTGTTCCGATACTCCTCACAGATGCTGGCAGGATTGTGGCAAATGTCAAATTATCCATTAAAAAAAACTTTCAAATCAATGGAACATGGATTATTTTCTGTTCCTCATTATTTGATGCTAAAATATGAGGTTATTGAAATGCTATAGGAATTATTGCATAATATTACAAAAATAAAACAGTTAAACCTACTAAATGATGACACTGTGATAAAGTTTGCTTGTGACCTCAGAATAGTATCCATAATAATACTTAACATCTCACCAAAGTGAGTGAAAATAAACCAACAAGCAGTTTCTTCCCTTCCGTAATCCCCAGCTGTCAGCTGCTGTCCACCTATTTGCACAATATATGACCTGTCTTGCTATGGAGGGGAGCAGACACATTAAGAGCAATGAAGCTAATGATATCAGAGCACTCTGCAGAGCACATCAGTGCACAGGGATGACAAACCTTTCAAGTGGCATAATCTAAGAGGCAATCGTAACATCCTCAGAAAACCATAGAGCTGCACCCCCTTCCTTCCTCCCCCTCTACCCACAATCCCCTAATAATGGAGCGTCCATAAATTCCAGGTCTACCGCAAGACGGCAGGTTCACACGTAATAGCCAATGGCATGGAGGGATGATAAATACAGGGGGAAAATGGTTGTCAGGCTGGGAGCCCGAGACCTTGTTACAGAGTCTTAATTTTCACCCATGCCCAGGCACCCTTTATCACCAGCTTGTTGCGAGGTGATGTCTTTTTTATTCTCTCTGTGATGGCGTTTGGGTGTCATCTGATGTCCTTTCAGTGAAGCCCAATGTGTTGCTCTCTCAGGGTCCTGAGTCTCAGTAGATTTATGGTTGGGTGTTGGTGGGTTTGGTAGGTTGCCTGAAAGTTAATCTGAAAGCCAGTTTAAGGTATGAGGTGAAGTGAACTTCAATGGTACTTTTTTTTTTTTACTTTAAAAAAAATGAGAAGCATCTTCTCACACAAATCGATAGAGGAAACATTGGCTCTGGTAAAATTCAAAGCTTTTGGCCTTGTGTTCAACCAAACCAACTTTAATGAACTACATTTTCATCCTGCACAATCTTATATTTCATACAATTCTTTATTATTAATCAGTATTTTCTACAACATTAACAATACCAAGCAAAATGGTAAAACCGGTCAAATACCTATAGATAGTATAGCTTCAAATTTGCAAGTATTACTTAAACCAAAAAGAATGGCAAATTGTCATTATATGGCATGTTTTTTCCTTATGTAACGAATCAGCTCATGGGAAATATGAATAATTAACCATAACTAGTTATAACTAATTATGAATATTTTAGATCCGCTGTAGATATTTAGCTGACCTCTCAGGGTTAACTGTCTTGTCAATTCTAAGAACGTTAATTTCCTGGTTAAGGGAAATAACTTTCTTACTGTACAATTTTACAAAAGCTTGTAGCATAAATCTGCATGATTAAGTGACTCCAGTTATAAGCAAACAATGAACCACGTCAAGTGTGATACAAGTAAGGTTTTATTAACTACATGAACACTTAAACTAGTCAAATTACATATAGTGAAAAGATGACAGTAATGGGTTCCCCTCATAAGCATGCCTAAAATAGTCTAAAAATATCAAAGACAACATACACCATGACCTGAAGGATACACTGTTCATTCAAAGAAAGGTTTTCATATGAATTAATTAGTAGAAAAGTCTATTTCTACTGTGCATTTGTGCCTCTTGCTTCTGGAAAATGCAGCTGAGAGTCTCTGCTCACATTCCACAAGGTTGTAAATGTATCGGGTGTCCGGGTTACCATGGAACCAGGGGCCTGTTCGGCTTCCTGGGGTGTTACAGAGTATTTGTGAAATCTAGCTAACAAAATATATATTGTGTGTTTGAGTGGTCCAGACGCTACACTTAATATGCCTATACATCTTGTATGTAAGCTGTAGCAATGGTCATTTACATTTTTTTATTGTACTGTAGTGTAAGTTCAGTGGGGGTGAAATGCATCACTATCCATCTGCACTTTCAATGTTATTGTCACGAATTCGGTCCATGGACTTCCATTTATTCACCACCAGAGGTCACCCTTTCCTTTACATTGTCTCTCGCACAACACAAACTGTTGGAAAACCCCCCGGACTACATATCCCATCATTCTTTGCACGATTTGCACACTGCGCTGATTGCACTCATTGCACACAGCTGTTTCTAATCACCTCACTCACTATATAACACCCACTCTAACCACCTTTCTCGGCTGAGTATTGTTTAGCCTGTACCCCTTTCCGAGTCTCCGTGTTTTCCTTGTTTTACCTTGCCTGTTTCTGCGGTATCTGATCTTTGCCTGTTTCCTGGATTTTTTCCTCTCGTCTCGCCCCTGTGATTATGTCTGCCGATCGGTGACCTACGCTAGCCCTAGGACTATTCTTATGTTTTGCCCGCCATATACCTGTTTGCCATTGTTTGACCCTGCCTGTTTACCACGTCTCTCTAATAAAAGCTTGCAGATGGATCCACATGTCTCATGTCTCGTCAGCCCCGTTACAGAATACTCAGAATCCTACAAGGATCCAGCAGCTTTTCTGAGGAACATTGGCCAGGTATGGACACAGCAAGGATTTTGTTAGCCCTTAAACAGGGTCCACGATCATTGGAGAACTATATCCGAGAGTTTTTAGCCATCGCTCACTATTCTGAGTTACCAGACTGTTTATTGATAGAGTTTTTCTGCGATGGCATAAATCAACCTCTTAGGGCTAAGCTTAGATGCGAGGGTCCACGTTCATCGCTCACTCAGTTCATGGATTATGCTTTGTTGACTGTCGGATCTTTGTTTACTGTGGGTGTCGCGGAGGAAGAACGCGACACAATGTGTGTGACTGAAGTGGTGGCTGTACCAGAGCACGCTCACAAAGTGGTGGCGGCAGCGGAGCCTGATCGCAAAATGGCGGCCACACTAGAGCACGCTCACAAGATGGCGGTGACAGCGGAGCACACTCACAAGATGGCGGACACAACAGCATCTAGTCAAGTCACGGTTGATCATCATGAGTCAGGTCAAGTAACAGTTTATTATCATGAGTCTAGTCAAGTCACAGCTGATCGTCATGAGTCAAGTCAAGTTACAGTTCACTATCATGAGTCAAGTCAAGTCACAGCTAATCTTCCTGAGTCAAGTCTAGTCACAGCTGATCTTCCTGAGTGATAGTCATGTGTCGAGTCCAGTCACAGTTGATCGTCATGAGTCAGGTCAAGTTACAGTTCATTATCATGAGTCAAGTCACAGCTAATCTTTCTGAGTCAAGTCAAGTCACAGCTTATCTTCCTGAGTCAAGTCAAGTCACATCTAATCTTCCTGAGTCAAGTCTAGTCACAGTTGGTCTTCCTGAGTCGAGTCTAGGCACAGTTGACCGTCATGAGTCAAGTCAAGTCACAACTGATCTTCATGAGTCAAGTCAAGTCACAGCTGATCTTCATGATTCGAGTCAAGTCACAGCTGATCTTCATGATTCGAGTCAAGTCACAGCTGATCTTCATGATTCGAGTCAAGTCACAGCTGATCTTCATGAGTCA
>NW_015505488.1:570583-571202 GCF_001515645.1 Sinocyclocheilus grahami
CAAGTCAGGTCACAGCTGATCTTCATGAGTCAAGTCAAGTCACAGTTGATCGTCATGAGTCAAGTCAAGTTACAGTTCATTATCATGAGTCTAGTCAAGTCACAGCTGATAGTCATGAGTCTAATCGAGTCACAGTTTATTATCCTGAGTCTGGTCTAGTCACAGCTGATCCTCCTGAGTCAAGTCTAGTCACAGTTGATCTTCCTGAGTCCAGTCAAGTCTCAGCTGTTCGTCCAGAGTCTCGTCACGTCTCAACTGTTCGTCCAGAGTCACATCATGCCTCAGTTATTCATCCAGAATCACATTGCATCACAGCTGATCATCCAGAGTCATGTCACGTCCCATCTGTCACACCCAGATTCTCAGGGACAGCCCTTCGGTATCCCAGTCTGGTATTCAGTGTGAGGGATGCACCGCTGGTGTCTGCACGCACCGCTGGTATCCCCAAACCCACTCACTCTAACCCTTCTATTCATGAACTCATTCCCCTGTCTGCAGCACTTCCCATATGGGGGGTTGCTCTATGGTGCATCTGGGCCGCGTACTCCACCGCCGATTTGCTAGAGGCAGCAGCAACAGCTACAACATCTCCAGAGGTGGCGGCCTACGCTGCAGGAAC
>NW_015505488.1:571279-571758 GCF_001515645.1 Sinocyclocheilus grahami
GGCACAGGCTGCAGAACCTCCCGAGATGGCGACACTTGCCTCAGTTCCTTGCGTGGTGGTGGTGCCCAGCAATGCACTTTCTGTCTGTTCTGTTCCGGCCAAGGAGGCCATTTCTGAACTCTCTGCCTGTTCTGTTCCGGCTAAGGCTGAGCCTGTGGCTGTTCTATATGCAAGCATCAAGTTCAAGACATTGATGCTTGCATATAGAACAGCCACAGGCTCAGTACCCGCCTACTTCCACTCACTACTACGAACTTACATCCCCCCCAGAAGTCTGAGATCCGCTAGTGAGCGACGCCTCGTGGTACCATCACAGAGAGGCTCAAAATCACTTTCCAGAACATTCTCATTCACCACTCCTGGCTGGTGGAACGATCTTCCCACCCCTATCCGGAATGCTGAATCCCTGACAATTTTCAAGCGACAGCTGAAAACTCATCTCTTTCGAAGCTACTTGACTTCATCATAAAAAAAAAAAA
>NW_015505488.1:572166-585141 GCF_001515645.1 Sinocyclocheilus grahami
GTTGCATAGCACCCCGGACTACATATCCCATCATTCTTTGCACGATTTGCACACTGCGCTGATTGCACTCATTGCACACAGCTGTTTCTAATCACCTCACTCACTACATAACACCCACTCTAACCACCTTTCTCGGCTGAGTATTGTTTAGCCTGTACCCCTTTCCGAGTCTCCGTGTTTTCCTTGTTTTGCCTTGCCTGTTTCTGCAGTATCTGATCTTTGCCTGTTTTCCTGGATTTTTCCCTCTCGTCTCGCCCCTGTGATTCTGTCTGCCGATCGGTGACCTACGCTAGCCCTAGGACTATTCTTGTGTTTTGCCCGCCCTATACCTGTTTGCCATTGTTTGACCCTGCCTGTTTACCACGTCTCTCTAATAAAAGCTTGCAGATGGATCCACACGTCTCACGTCTCGTCAGCCCCGTTACAGTTATTTTCTATTTAACTATTTGCTGTAATTAAATGTAATATAAACAATAACATTTCAATGTTTGGCATTGCATTAATTTGGTTTGTGATCAGCAATTTCATTAAAAAAAGATAATTCTATATTTGTAAACGGGTCAGTTTAGATGTGTCCAAACTTTTGATTTGTACTGTTCTAATTTCCTCACAAAGACGCAGTGTAAAAATACTGTATAAATACAGTACATTCATATTTAATTACATTAATTTTTGCTAATCTAAAACAAAACAATGTATTGTCTTTGTACAAAATCATGAACTCCTCTATATATTAATGTAGGTATTTTAATGATGCATTCTAGGGTTACAGCTGCTACAAAACATTTTCACACTAGTGCCACCAAACCAAGTAAAAATATATATGTGTATACATATATTTATAGAGAGAGAGAGATATTGTTACGAAATAGTAAAGCCAATGGTACAGCCAAACCAGTCCCGATACTCAGTAGTCAAGTCAACATGGTAATGTTTAACAATTTTATGATAGTGCTGCTGAGCCACAAGGTTTACACTTTTTTAGGAAAATCAATCTAACCTTAGATTGGATATGATATCAAATAAATTAAACTAAATAAGCTTAAAGTGCATCCTAAATATCTCAGCAGTTTATAAAATATGAGAAACAACGTGTTACTACTTTGCAATTAAACGAAGAAACACAAAATACTAAAAAAAGAGAAGGTATTTGGTATGTGTTTGGTTTATAATGACCCGGTTTCAACATCTGAAAGAACAGTGACAAGAGAGCAGCAAAAAGCCGAGGCTGGAGCAGTGGGAAGGTTATCATGTCACCAGGTGTCAGGACTCGAGCCCATAAAGCGTATTACACCAGACCTCAGTGAAAGAAAGAGAGGGAGGGAGAGAAGGGCTAGAGAAAACTGCTATTGACCTTTGTGGAAGAAAGCTGACATCATAAAGTGCAGTCTGCTGGCGACCAAATGGGAATGCCATCGCAGATTAAGGACTTTTTAAATTATGCATTTGGTTCAGACTCCCAGGGCGAGGCGGGTGTATGAGAGATGGAGCCGTGAGAATATAATGCATTTAGTGGCAGTCTGCTAAAGTAGGAGATACTCCAGAGAGTGGCTAACTAACGGGTTTGCACAGGGAGGGCAAGTTAAGTGAGGTTGGTCATCAATAATAGTGTGTTAAACTATATGGGGTGTTTCACTAATTAATACTAAACTGTCAAATTATGGTGAAGCAGTGATTTAACAACACCGAGAGGTGGTGTGCCCACACATGCGTATATGTGTCTGCCTTTTTTGGTGCATCAAAGGAACCGTGCTTTCTCCAAGATGAATGCCGAACTGAACTAATTAAGTTCCCAGCATGCATGCCACACACATACCTGCTGTTTGTATTGCGTTGGCATCTTAGATTTAAATATTAAACACAATATTTCCTTTATAATGTGTATATTAGGCTCGGGATCATTCGATGACCTAATTTTGCAAAGCTGCTTTCTTTCTTTTTCAATATAATATAATATAATATATTATAATATAATAATTTATATTACATACTGAAACAGGAGAGATTAATATTTCTCACAAATCCTCTGTTAAGTTGTAAATTAGCTAATTTTGCTGAATGCTGATGGTTTTACAATAACTACTTATTTACCAGCACTTTATAATAAATAATAAAGTAAACAAAATATATTGTAGTAGATTCATTAACAAACAATGCAAACCTTCACATGTGTGGGAAGTCGTGGCCTAATGGTTAGAGAGTCGGACTCATAACCCAAAGGTTGTGGGTTCGAGTCTCGTACTGGCAGGGATTGTAGGTGGGGGGAGTGAATGTACAGCACTCTCTCCCACCTGCAATACCATGACTGAGGTGCCCTTGAGCAAGGCACCGAACCCCAACTGCTCCCCGGGCGCCGCAGCATAAATGGCTGCCCACTGCTCTGGGTGTGTGTTCACGGTTTGTGTATGTTCACTGCTTACTAATAAACAAATTAGATAATTAATGAACACAGGTGGAACCAAATTAACTAATCAGGGCAACTCAGGAAAACTAGGTCAAAGGAAGACTAATGCCGAGTTCACACTGCACGATTTTAGCCCGATTTGTCACTCACCGACAGGTTTTGCGAAATCGCCGGCATTTGCCCGACATCGGAGGCAAATCGGTGCTGGTTCACGCGAGTGACAATCACGCAGTGTGAATTATCCCTCCAACTCTCTTTGCAGAACACTCAATCCCTGTTCCCTGCACCTCCCTCCTGCATAATCTGTTTCTCTTTTTCTCCTTGTAGCTGGTAATCTTCTCACAGACTATTTGCGGGCTATATATATATTTTAATAATTACAGTCTTGCTCGCGAGAACTCCGGTCTGACGCACGCGGGTTCTCGCGTTATTTCCTTATCACTTCTCGCGTGTGTTTTGTTGTGAAACCTAGTTTGCGGACCAGACAGAGCTGTCGGCAATTTTTCCTATTGTGAAGTCATGCAGTGTGAAACCCCCTGTCGCCGATCCATCGTGCAATGTGAACACAGCAGCAACTGAATGCTACCCCAGATAGTCACGCAGTGTGAAAACCACGGCGATCCGACGAGTTTGAAAATCGTGCAGAGTGAACTCGGCATAAGGCAGGAGAACAGGAACACAAACAAAAGTCCTTTACTCGCGATTAATAGCAACTTAATAGCAGAATTTATCTGTTCTAAATGTACCTTAAATTAATACATTTCAAGTTTTTAATACTCTAATCAACAAGGGCATGGCCAAATATGGATGCTTTATGCAAATGTATGTTTATCATTAGTGAAACCATAGTCAACATAGAGCATGACTAGACATGTTTCAAAGGTCATAGATGTTTTTCAAAGAAACTGTTATTTATTAGACACAAACTGTCTATTAGACACATGAAAAAAGAACATAGAAATACCAGGTTCCCATTACTTCTCTTTCTTTGCACTGGGCAATTTACTTACACAAGCATGTTTACATTATTTGCAGGACAGGGCAGCTCACTTCTTCTGAAAATGCAAGATTTACGTTTATTATTTATTATTACATTTGTTTGCCTCTCTATGCCCACATACTGTATTTTGATGCAGCTAAATTCTCAATAAAACTGTTTTCATTGAAATATTTTACTGTTTCTGTTGTCAGACAACGGAATGAATATTAAATGAATATTGAATATTGACTGAAACGCGACCCATTAAGACTACAGCTCTCCCTTCCAAGATGTTAATCTGCACAAAAATCCTGATTTATAATCGAGCCGTCATCTGATGAAATCGAATAAGCTACACATAAGATAAAGACAATAGCTGTGCTGTGATTTTGGCTATACTTGCATGTAAAATTAGAGAAGCAACATAATATCTGTTTTCACTGAAAGCACTGCTCCTCTCAGCCGCTTGCTAAACAGAGCAGACACAGAGAGAGGTACAGGTGCATCTCAATAAATTAGAATGTCATGGAAAAGTTCATTTATTTCAGTAAATTCAATGCACACAGACTGAAGTAGTTTAAGTCGTTGGTTCTTTTAATTGTGATGATTTTGGCTCACATTTAACAAAAACCCACCAATTCACTATCTCAACAAATTAGAATACTTCATAAGACCAATAAAAAAATGGGAAATAGTGACCTCACACTCACGTGGCAGTACCGGCGCGGGTCTCAGAAACCAAATAAGGTTTGGGCAAACCCTAAAGATTTGTCGCTAGGCGCTTTTTTGAAAAAAAATAAAGTGGCTAAAGGGGTCTGAAAAGTCGCTAAATCGCTAAGTTGGCAACACCATGCATATCCATTTCTCCAACTGCGGGTTAGGCCACGGGTCAAACAGAAAATGTGCACTGCCCTAATTGCGCGTTAATAAAATTAGTGCCGTTAAAATTAATTTGCGTTAATGTGTTATTAATGCATTCATTTTGACAGCCCTAAATATAATATAATATAATATAATATAATAATTTATATTACATCCTGAAACAGGACAGATTAATATTTCTCATAAATCCTATATTAAATTTAGTAAATTAGCTCATTTTGTTGAATGCTGATGGTTTTACATTAATCGCATATTAAGCAACATTTTATAATAAATAATAGAATAAATAAATCAAATTTGCTGTAGTAGATTCATTAACAAATATTACATAATCCTTAACAGACCATTAAATCATGCAAATTCAAATATGAATATAGAGAAATGCATTAAAGTTATAAAGCCAAGATTTATTATAATACAATAAAGTAATATAATACAATACAAATTATATTATATTATATTATATTTAAAATGTACGATCACTCATTTTTATTATTTTATAATGTAATACTGTTTAAAAAAGTATACAATATAATATCATAATTTAATAATTTAAAATAATTTAAATTACATTATATTTTAAACGTACAATGATCATTATTTTATAATGCAGAACTGTTTGTTAGTGTATTTATGCAGGCTAATATAATGTGTGGTCATATGTTAATAAGCTTAAGGAATTAAAGTATGGCATATTCTATCAACAGTTTTACAAATCTCTTAAGTATTTTCATGCATATTAGCTATATGTGTGTGAGGTAAAGGACGGGTCAGCAGGGCTGGAACAAAGGCTGTGCATATGGGTTGTTGACCTAGAGAGTAACGGGTGAATTTTGGGAGAGGTTATTAGTTACCATAAAGAAAATTAAATCTGCAGTGTACAGTAATTCATGGCCTTCCTATTGCAAGCAACAGCGTTCAGGACACTGATGGCCGAGGGATCATCTGGGAGTCACCGTGCTGGGCTTCAGGAGGATATGAGGGGATATAATAAGATCAACCGCTGCTGAGTCGCTAATTGCTTCAGAATTAACATGCCGCCTCATTCGCAACATACAATTATTCAGTCCAGGTTTAAAACAAAGCTTTTTTTAGCCTTTAACATTTTTTTATTAATTATTTGAATACTGTATCAAATGATTAAAACAATATTTTAGTGCACAAAAACAGTTCCATTATGACAATGTCTACTCTTCACAACAAACTGATTGTGTTTAAAGGAGCTACCAGCCATATTCCCCTCCGTCAAGGGAAAAAAAAGGAATTTTTGCAAACATTAACAACTTGGATGTTCAACACATGTCTGACCTTTCCAAATGCCATGAAAACGTATAGATTCCAGTAGAAAAGGAAAAGGGAAAAGAATAAAAAAAACCGAAAACGAGATAATGTGATATCTCTGACTTCTGGGGGTGTCTGGCGTTTCAGAGGGATTTCTAAAGGTCACCATAAGGGGGACAAATATATTCCTCTGATGAAAGTGGCCAGAATTTATAAGATCCCCAGGATCCAGTGACAAAGAAAGAAGAAGAAAGAAAAACTTCAAATCTAAATGATCCCTTCCATGTACAATCAATACCATGAAAGGTAAAATGTGAACTGGTAATTTAAAGAGACTCTCAACCTCCTGACATCCCTCATTCCTGTCTCACTTTCTAACCCACATATATGCTTCCTCTCTCCCCTAAACACACTCTTTTAGTCACGTAAAAGAAATCTTAGGATTAATGCATTACATAGACCATACTTTTGTGACATTTGGTCAAAATGAATCATTTCTGGGGTGATGTGCACCCTGGGGATGAATAGAGGAGAAATGAATGGGCTATTAAGGGAATAGGAATCCCTTAATTCATATTTAAGGAAGAGGTGGATTTTCTGTAAACAAAGAGCAGGTTAAGAGGAGACCAGGAGCTGTTAGGATTAATTTATTGACTGTAACTCCACGGTATTCTCTATTCATAACCTACAGTCCTAATTAAAGTTGTGAATAATAATCCATAATCGTCTGGTCTCTATCTAAGTTAAAACAAAGGTGCAATAATGTTTTTTTAAATTAGGATGTAAAACAATTTACAGATGTCCCCAATGTGTCTTAAATTCAGTGAATAGTACAGAATAACATTGTCAGCATTAACAGTAGAAATATTTATCTGTCTTTTTTTTCTTGTTGCAAACACGTTATCATTTAAATTATAATAATTTATTATTACTTGTATTATTTATAACAATAAACTATTATTTAAAATATTTATTATTATTATTATTATTATTAGTAGTAGTAGTATAACTATTATTATTATTATTATAATTATAATAATAATTTAAAATATCTAAAATACCATGACCAGTAGATGCATCCAAAAATTGTATTATATGCATTGAAAAACTATTTATTAAATTAAATCATTATTATTATTTATATATAATAATAATAATAATAATAATAATAATAATAATAATGTATAAATACTGCAGTTTTCCAACTTGTACATTTGGTTTGCGTTCACTGGTGTTGTAGTCTCATTACAGGATTGTGCAGAAATGTCACTAAGCTATGGATTTTCATTTCTCAGGCCACTCCACTGTGCACGACAAGGGTTGCCTGATATTTAATGTGTTTTTTATTTGGGAAGATGAAAGGGCTGTGGGATTTCTCACACGCCTGTTGTTTGTCAGTGCTAATAGAAAAGATTGGTGAATTGGTCGGAATCCGGGAGCAGAGTCGTTTTGTTAATCCTGCTCCTCGGTGCTGTGCTGAGACTGCTTGTATTTACATATGCAGAGGATCCCGCTGTTTCCAGAGCTCTATTCAGCAGACAGTGCAATTAATCATCTCCAAATCCTCCTGCCGTGCAACAGACGACCCCAGCCCGACGTGTTGCCACGGAGAGAGTGCAGGTGTGAATCAAGTTGCTCAAAAAACTCCTCCTAAGTCAGTGCTTTCTTTTTTTGTGATTCCCTATCTATCCTTTTACTCATCTTCCAGCAAAGTTCAGTCTGCGGATGACCTCTGCTAATGTTCACCTTGAAATGAAGTCATGCTCTGCTCTGGGAGACAGTACCACTGATGCACTTTAAAGTCTTTACAGCATGCTATTTTCATGCCAGCAACAGCATTATCAAGCTAATGTACTGTACATAGCTATATTTTTTATTACATGCATGGATTATTAAGCATATTCAAAGGCCCTCTACTGCAATACAGTGCCTATTTGTTCACAGAGAGTGATACAAATATGTAAACTAGGAGTGCATACAGTACATCTAACTGAAGAAATGTCTTCCTGAGAACATCAACATTTTGGGGTCAAAAACACAATGTGAATGACCCACAGAAGAGCAGTTAAAGGTTTCATGCAAAAAAAAAAAAGGTTATTATTTACTTACCCTCATGATGTTCTAAACTATGCTGTTATTTTTTGGAAACCCAAAAGAAGACTTTTTAAATATTGTCACACAGATCTTTCCATATAGTGGCAGTTCATAAAGGCTATATCAGTTAGGCTCCAAGAATAGAATATAATAGAATAGAATAGAATAGAATAGAATAGAATAGAATAGAATAGAATAGAATAGAATATTTTCAATGAATTGGTTGACATTGCTTATTGCTGACAACATTAGTCTGAATGATTTGTTCACCGATCTGTTCAAGACTCAATGATCCGGTTGCAGCACAGCTTAACTGAAGAAAATATTATCAGTAAATAATGACAATATATCTACAGTAAATTTTTTTGTTCTTCCCCCACAGATATACATACATACATACATTTCCCCCATACTATGGAAGCCAATGGCTACCAGCAACATTCTTCAAAATATCTTCTATTGTGTTCAACTGAAGAAAGAAACTCGTACAGGTTTGGAACAACTTGGAGGTGAGTAAATGATGACAGCATTTCCTTTTTAGAGTACTATCCCTTTATGGTGTAATGCTGGTGTTGTTACAATGTAACTATCAATTGAGAACTGAGTAATATTATAAACTACATGTACTTACTATATGGTTAGGATTATGGTTTGGTAATGCATAATTTGCTGTTATTACTATAATAAATACATGTACTGTAACGTGTGTAACACGTGACACTGTAAAATAAAGTGTGGCCTGAAGTTGTTGTTTTTTTGAGTGAACTATTAAAAATGAAGTTAAAACATATAGGGCTATGTTTTAACGATCTAAGCGCATGGTCTAAAGCGCACGGCGCAAGTGCACTTAGGGTGTGTCCGAATTCACTTGTGCTAGTTTAATGTTGGGAAAAACGGTCCAGCTTTTTTGGTCCAAAAGGGTTGGTTACCTATTCTCTTAATGAGTCATGGGTGTGTTTTGGGCATAACGTGCAATAAACCAATCAGAGTCTCATCTCCCATTCCCTTTAAAGGCCAGTTGCACTCGCGCCATGGCGGATTCGCTATTTATTTGGTGGAATTTGCAAGAGCAAATACTGAATGCTCCCCAGAGAGGAAAGGTTCTGCTCGTGCGTGAGGTTAAAGCGCGCGAGGAGACCATCTATGGGGCACAATAATAATCTTTTACATTGTAATCTTTTCATTTTTAATATTTGGCATGTTTGTGCGCTGCTGCGCGTCGCTGTGTGTGTAATAAGCAGAGTGTACGCACATTGTTCACCCGCCTATAGGCGCATATTACTAACGTGCTATTTTTTTGACAAAAAATTAATAAAAATTGCACCATTGACTTTAGACCAGGTTTCAGTTGATCAAAGGCGCAGTCTATTTCAGTTGCCTCAAAATAGCAATGCGCTAACAATGCGCCTTAACACACCTCATTTTCAGACCAGCACGCTCATGGGCGCACAAATGGGTGCAAATGCATTTGCTATTTAAACAATATGGCGCAGGACGTGAAAATGATAACTGAAACTAACAAAAAAACATTTTGCGCCTGGCGCCACATTGTGCCTGGTGTGTGATAAGGCCCTTAGCCTTTTAGTGGTCTGCTAAATCTATATTCTTTGTTTCATTAGCCTGAATATGATGAGGTTCAAACTGTCAATATTAGTCAGCTATAAAATTTCATTCACGCAGGAAAATTACGGGAGGGACATTATCCTTCTTTTTCTTCCAAATACATTTCTCTGAAAAATTTAATAATTTGTTGATAATGCCATGAGAGATTAAAAAGGAGCAACGCAATATTCATTTACAACAACGCCACTGTAGCTCTTTTCCACGATTGTCTCCAATCCAAACAGACATTTTGAATTCTCCTGACACGTCGACTGCGGCCAACGTTAAAATATTTGTGTTTATTCAGGTCCTTCAGTGTTATTGAACCCTCTAATTCACCTTTTAACTAAGAAGCTGATCCTCAACAACAATAGAAATAAACCCGCTTTCTCCAGAATCCAGACAAGAACCCTGAGGCTTGTTCAGCATGTGGAACGTCTGAAGAAAACAACCAGAGGAAGGAGAACGGAGCTGGGAGAAGACTCCCCCAACGGACTGTACAGCGTCTGATGTTTTTGCCGCTAAACTTCCTCCTGGTTCTTTCCCCGCTGAGCCCTTGTGTCCAAACACACTTTAGGGCCAGCATGGGTAATTAATACACCTAATCACGTCCCTGCGCTGCTCCTATTGTGATGGTCTGACCACAGAACCAGCATCGTATTTCTTTCCACACTTTCTTGCGCTCTCCCACACTCAGCTATTTCGGATCCAGCTGTTATGTTTTTCCTCTCCTTCAGCAATCAATAATTACTTTGATATTTGTGTAGAAGCCATTGCGTAATCGATACGGGGGTCAAGGAAAGTAAATTGCAGTCCCCTGCCTAATGATTTTGTTTTGCTTGGCTTGATGAGAAAGATGTTTATTATCTGATTATAGGGCAGCTTTATGTGTGTCAACGTTTAGCCTCACCATCTATCAGGGGAGGCCTTTCGCTGCCCACTTCATATCATTACACCCTACTGTGAAATGTTAGAAGTAGGATGTGAAATTCACACCCTGACGCTTGCCGAATTGTCTTGCAGCTGTCGCCGACTAATGTCGTCCTCCTACATGCATAATTTTCATAAGAGGACTCCCGTTTGTTCTCTGGAAGCTCGACTGTGTCAACAATGATCAAAAATAGACAGAAATGTAAGTACTGACTCAGCCTTGAATTATTAATTTTGGCTGTTGGGAAGCAACAAGATAAAGGAATGCATGGAATCCAATTATTCAACCACTTCATAGAGATAAAAGCAATAAACTGTTCAAAAGTGACATTGAAAATGTTACAAAAAATTCTGTAAACAGAATTCTGAGTAAATACTGTTCTTATAAAAACTCCAACTTGCAAATTGTTAACTCAGTTGAAAATTTTAAGTCAAGTGGACATTTTTTTACACAAGAGTTTATACATGAAAACAAGTTAACTGAATGTTAACTGCCTACTATTTCGTCCAATGGACATAAACAAGAAAGTTGAGACTTAAAATAATAAAGCAACATGACTGCAAAGCTTTTTTTTTTTTTTTTAGTTTACTGAACTTCAGGAATACAAAACTTGTGCCATCTTTTGACTGGAGTTTGACTGGTAGTTCACTCAACTTAAATCAGTAGTTTTAGTGAACTCTCATAAATGATTTGGCACAACTTCATCCAATGAAGTTGAATAAACTCACAAATGCTTTGCAAAACAAGTTGATTCAACTTTTTTTTTTTTTTTTTTTTACATTTATTTATTTATTTATTTATTTCAGTGCATTCAACAAAGAATTCCAGGGGGGAAAATATCCACCACAAAAATATTAGGGATCATAACTGTTTTGTATATTGATAATAATAACAAATGCTTCTTGAGCCCCAACTCAGCATATTAAAAAGATTTCTGAAAGATCATGTGACTCTGAAGACTGCAGTAATGGCTGCTTCAGCTTCACATCACAGGAATAAATTACATTTAAAAATATATTACGACAGAAAATAATTATTTTAATTTGTAACTGATCAAAATAGACAAAAAAAATCTAAGTACTGACTCAGTCTTGAATTGAATCCAACAATTCAATCTTTTCATGAAGATAAAATAGCAATAAATTGAACAAAAGTGACAGTAAAAACGTTGATAATAATAATTTAGAATAAATGCTGCTTTTATGACCTTTCTATTAATCCTGAAAATGTAAAGGATTCCCATTCAAAAATCCTGAAAAAGTATCATGGTTTTCACCTAATTATTTTGTGTCACAATGTTTTCAACATTGATAATAATAAGAAATGTTTCTTGAGCACCAAATCAGCATATTAGAATGATTTCGGACCAATCATGTGACACTGAAGACTGGAGTTATAGCTTTGGCATCACAAGAAATAACATTTTATTTTATGTTTTTGAATATTAAAATGGAAAACAGTTATTTTAATTTATAACAATAACCAAAATAGACAAACAAAAAAAAGTACTGATTCAGCCTTGAATTACTCATTTTGGTTGTTTGGAAGCAACAAGATAAAGAAATGCGGGGAATCCAATAATTCAACCTCTTCATAGAGATAAAATAGCAAGAAACGGCAAAGTGCAAAGACAAAAACACTGTGGAACACTAAAGCCTACGATTCAAAGAATGTTTGATCGTAACTTGATTGCCGTGTCGGTCTCACATGTACAGTTTGAGCCCTGCAGCCATACAACATGTAACAAAAAGGCCCACCTTCCTTTTGCCCAGCCCAAGGGCAACACAAAGCACAATAACAAACAGCTCAGGCAGCAGAAGCATCTGCTCTCCGGGCATGTGACTCTGCAGACAGATGTTGGAGCCCAGCTGTTAACACAAGATCATTTGTATGTTTGAGGAGCGGGATCCCATTTGGGCTTCCTCTGATGATTATTTCCCCCCTTCTTCTCACAATAATCTTCCTACAGCTCCATTGCTGTGCGTTTTCCTCTTTCTCATCTTCTTGCATGCACACACACACAAACACACAGACACACACACACACACAGATAGAGACACTAATGTAAGCACACACATACTGTGAAAACAACAATGACTTGACTGTACTTCAGGCCCACCCTGCAGCAGTGAGCTCAGGATGTCCTATTATCTTCCATGTATGTACATACTTGGTATCTCTAAGGCTTTACGCCATTTGCCTCTGCAGAAATCTACAATGTAAAAGTGCATCTTAGAAGGATGATTAATTGTTGGTGTAAAGAAAAGATCTATACATTTTATTTGTACAGTTTTGAAGTTGTATAGCTGAGTGAGCTTTCTTATTAAGAAAATCTACACATAGCAAAAAACTGTATTGAATTTGATAAATAGACTGGGTGAATACTGCGACATGCTGAATTCAATCATAACCTTAATAAAATAAAATTAATTAATTAATTAATAAAATAAAATAAATGTATGCATACATATACAGTATATATACATACATACTACCATTCAAATGTTTGGGGTTGGTATGATTATTAAAAATGTTTTTGAAAGAAATCCCTTGAGTTCACCAAGGCTGCATTTATTTAAAATAACAGCTTTCTATTGTAATATGTTTTTAAAATGTAACGTATTCCTGTGATGGCAAAGATTAATTTTCAGTAGCCATTACTCCAGTCTTCAGTGTCAGAAATCATTGTAATATGTTGATTTGGTGCTCAAGAAACATTTCTTATTTTATACATAAAATATAACATTTTAAAATAAAATACATATTTTATAAAAAACACTTATGTTATATATATATATATAT
>NW_015505488.1:585410-666573 GCF_001515645.1 Sinocyclocheilus grahami
TTGTAGAAAAGTTTCAACATTTTTTCCATGATACTTTTTGAATGAAGACAAAGGTCATAAAAACTAAATAGAAATTGTATGTATCATTATAAATGTCTTTACAGTCACTTTTGATCAATTTGTTGTGTTCTTGCTGAGTACTAAGTATTAATGTCATAAATAAATAAATACATTACTGCCTTCAAACTTTTGAATGGTAAAGTATTTATAACCTGAACTAAACTACAAAAAAAATCCAGTAATCTGTTTGTTCTCTTTTAAATAACAATATACTGACTCAAATGTAATATTGAAATAGATATGGCACTATGACTGCAACTGAATTGCCTCTGAAGATTAGTACTTGACTTCTTACCTTAGCTACTTGTTTATAGTTGTCTCTTGCACAATACATTCATTGTCTTGTAAGTCATAATATAATCTGGCTGGAGTGTCATATAAGTGTAGCAATCTATCAAATATCTTTTGAATGTGGAAAGACGCAGACATTAGGCAGTTTTGATTCAAACTGAACTCACATATATAAACATCGACAGTAGTAGTGTGATAATTCCAGTCTTTGTGTTCTGTGTAGCATGTTATACCTTCTAATCAACCTGATTTTACACGTATTGTGCTCATGTCAGAAGGATTTAACACATGTCTACCCAAGAGAGACCTCTGTATCGACATGCCTACAACATTTAATGAAAGACAGGGAATCTGGCAAGCAAGTCATACTACATCTTTGAACTAAGTCTCGTGGGTTCACTTTTGTGATAATCTATCACATAATTTGTGACAATCTACTGTTATATAATGACTACAGTATATCAAGTTTCAATGCACAAAAAAATGGAATATGCGTTTAAAAAACGATATTCAAAATAACAAGATAAGACAACACTCAACAATAAGACTGCTTCCAGCAGCTTGCAAGATCAGCCAGTCCTTCAAGAAATTTGTGTTAATCTATCACCTACTGTACACAGTCAACCAGAAGGGGTGGGGATTGCTGTCTAAAAAAAGAATTACACTTTTCTTAGGGGTGTTTTTTGTCTAAAATTTAGCAGATCAAGTTCAAAATTTGCAGACATTTTGGCTGGCACTGTCTATTTGCTATTTAAAGCAATAATAATAAAAATAAATAAAATTTTCACTTTTGCTTACTCAATTACATTCATGTTGTACCAAATTTGTATGCTCTCAAATCAAATATGGATGACATTTGGTCACAAAACACAGATTAAATAAATAAAAATAATGATATGGCCAAACTTACACTTTAGATGCCGATCTGTTCACAATTCAATCAAATTTCAAACTGTTCAAATCTGTTCACATATATAATAAAAACAAATTATAACATATGCTGATTATATGTTGATAGTATGCTCAATCGGTGCTCAAAAAAAAAAAAACCTTGCTTATTATCATCAATGTTGAAAATGGCTGTGTTGCTTAAAATTTTGTGGAGCATTTAAAGGTATTTATATTTTATTCAGTAAGGATGTAGTATTTTTTTTAAGTGACAGTGAGCACACTTATATTGTTACAAAATATTAAAATAAATGCTGTTCTTTTGAACTTTTTATCAAAGGGGTCATATGATGCGATTTCAATTTTTCTTTTCTCTTTGGAGTGTTACAAGCTCTTGGTGCATAAAGAAGATCTGTAAAGTTGCAAAGACTAAAGTCTCAAATCCAAAGAGATGTTCTTTATAAAAGTTAAGAGTCAACCACGCCTACCTAAAATGACTCATTCTAACACGCCCCCACATACCTACGTCACGATGTGGGAAAATTTGCATAACGCAGCCCAAATGTTCACGCAAAGAAAGAAGGCGTAACTTTTATTATCGCTGTAGTATTGTTGTTGCCGCCACCGACATGTCGTGAAGGCGCTGTGTGTCGCAAGCCCGCCCGCCGCCGCTCACTCAAGCCGGCCTCCGCTCATTCTGGGCCTCCGGCCTCCGCTCACTCAAGCCCGCTGTGTGTGACGCTGTGTTTCGTTGTGAAAGCAAAACTACTTTGTTTGGCCTTCCAAAAGAGGACACAACTGGAAATCAGTGGTTAAGTTGTATTTACAACACTGTTCCAAAACAGTTCAACCCAAATATCCAGCTGTGTCCATCGCATTTTATGGAGGACTGTTTCCTGATCCTGGGAGAGTAGACTACAATGCTGGCTGTTCTGTCTCACAGACTGTAAGTATGTTTTTTTATATTTAAAGAATTTGCGATTGATGAATCAAATGCGAGTTTTGAGCAGTGTAGAGTTGCGTTTGTAGTTTGTCATTTCTCCGATCACAAATGCAGACATGGTTTTATGTTTACGCGGCGCGATGCAACACGTAAAAAGACAGTATAAGTCATTATAATCCGTAATTATGTCCCCACTGGATGCAACAAATGCCTCGTTTATAATGGGTTTTAATGTTTTTGTCTCGTCGCTCCGGACTGACAGGGCATCACAGTATGGCAAGAGGCATAACATTTCCGTCACACGCTTGAGGTATTCAGCCAATCACAAAGCACTGGATAGCTGGCCAATCAGAGCACACCTTGCTTTTCAGACCGATGAGCTTTGTAAAAATCTATGCGTTTCAGAAAGGCGGGGCATAGAGGAGAAACAATAATGTACAGTATGTGGAAAATAATGTGTTTTTTTAACCTTAAACAGCATAAACACATTTCATTACACCAAATACACAAAATAATGTTCTTTTTAGCAACATCATATGACCCCTTTAAAATAATACTAGAATAATTTTTTTTTCCACAAAAATATTAATCAGCAAAAACTTTCCAACACTGATAATAATAAGAACAATTATTAATAACTGATAAAAAAAAAAAAATATATATATATATATATATATATATATAAATATATAAATATATATATACTGTACGTGTGTGTGTGTGTGTGTGTGTGTGTGTGTGTGTGTGAAAATGTGACTTGTAACAAACACTTTTTAAGCTATATTCTATTTTTATATTCTGTACCTTTAAACTAACAAAAAAAGGTCATGGTCTTCTCCTTCTTTGATTATGAATTATGCATAAATCAAAGTCATATCTAGAAAAAGGCTGCTACAAACAATGTTTTGTTTTGCTTGAGATAAGGGTGGTGTCATTTTTAGCCAGACGCCCCTTCAGGAGAGCACTGTAGATCTGAGACAGACACTCTATTACGCTGCCCTGCAATCTGACTCAGGAGAAGCAGCTAGGTGTGCCAGCCTGCAGCTCACAAGGTGATACAAGAAAGCCGGGTCACAGCTCTTCCGTTTCCCCTTTCCCCGGCATCACCTCCACAGAGGCTTCCCTTCTATCCCGTGTCGGGAGAGGGATGGGAACGGGCTCTGGGCTTCCTACCTGTTCTTCCTCGGTTAGGAAGAGGGGGGAACTTTAAATTCTTCCCTCCCAAGTTCAGAGTCAATTTGTTATCAAATCAAGCGTCGGCCGCCTGATTCATTGCTATTCAGCACTCTTGCTGATTTATATGCAGAATGTTAAACAGATGCCTTATGCGATACATATTTATGGTGAGCCCTGCTCTCACAAGATTTATTATAGCTTCTTTCATCAGGGTGTGCATGAGTAGCACCATGATGACTTGTATTTCCTCTCAGCTCTCAATGCCAAACTCATTAAAAAAGAGGTGTGACTATTAATATACATTGTAATACTGACACCTCCTAATTTATAACCCCTCTGTCGGGGTGGAGAGTATTTTTCTCCCTTCCCTGCTTGTCTGGGGGGATCCTTTTTGAGGTTGAGAGAGTGTGTATATTTGTGTATGCAAGAGAGACATGGAGTTTGCATTCCACAGATATATTTATCAGTGTGTCTATACATATCTGCTTGCATGTGTGTGTTTTTGGGCGGTGTTTCAGGGCCTGTGTCTCTCTGAAGGGGGACCCGCTGTTCTCTTCTATTGATTTATGGGGTTCTGTTCTTGTGTAGGCTCAGGGTTTTATAGGCCTCAGGCCCAAGTATCTGAATCCCTTCTCAAATGTTCTCAGATCAGTCAGACCTGTACATGAGCTGATCTCCAGATAACACCACTGTGCAGAATGAAAGAGCATAGAGCTATTGACAAAATAATGACATATTGGTCTAGAGCAGTGGTGCTTTTCTCAGGTACCTGGCAACTTAACGATAAATAAAAAAGTATATATATATATACAAATTACACAGTTTAATGTAGAGTAAAATGTATTATTATTTTACACCCTATAGCATATTTTGAAATACCTTTTTTTTAACCCAGAACTATTTTGGTTATGATCTAATTAGTTCTAATTAGTATTCATAGGTAGCATTTACACATACATTTTTTTTTAGCAACTATATATATTCTAAACATACAATATGGAACTTATTGACATCATTTTAAAAGTGTTTATGTTCGCACAGCTTTAAAAAGCAAAATTATGTAAAAAATACTTATATTATATTTATATAAAATATATATTCATATTTATAAATATTCCCATACCCTAAACCTAACCACTCTTCAGCAACATAAAATATATGAAAGGAAGATAAATGGTAAATAAATCAATTAATTAATTAATTATACTATAATAATAATAATAATAATAATAATAATAATAATAATAATAATAATAATAATTCTACTACTATTAAAAAACTTTTGTTTGTTTGTTTGTTCTGTTAAACACTTACACAATGCATAACTATGCATTGCATAACTTACACAATGCATAACAATCTCACTTAAATAATTACATTATTTAAGTGAGACAACAGAAATACTTTCACAAATTAATGGTAAAACAATAATTACATATATTGTTAGTCAATTAATCAAGAAATTCCACATGTTTGCGCTATTTGTCAATGACAATTATTTTAATTATTATTTTAAATCAGCTAAATTAACGTGCAGACCACCTGAAATCCACCTGATTTATGAATTTATTTAAAAAATAAAATAAAATAAACCGAAGAAAGGTTTTCAAAAAGTGTTGGGGACAAAGTTGGCATTGAAAAAAAAAACTGGGCAATGGTGCAGCAAATAGTGGAATAGACCTTATTTCACTCTGTAGCCTGGAAGCAATAAAGAACATCACATAAAAAGATTATGTTTTTAGACTTCTCTGTGACTGTACAGGGTTTATATATAGTTGTGTCCTGATATAATGGGCTGTGGGTGCTTTGCGGCACCTTCCCCTGCTCAGTCCACTAATTGAGCTTGAGCAATGCATTTTTGAATCCTGATGTAGGCTAATGATATTTTAACCAGCAGCTCTCCTATTGAGGAGACAGGGTATTCCCTCCACTAAGACTAATGAGAAAAGGTGGGCTGTTCTACTCTGCTGGCAAGCTATTCATGCACTGGGGGAGATGGACACAAAAAAAAGAAAGGGTGTTAAAAAAAGTTTCAGTCCCAAAGGCCTGTGATGGGTGTTTTAGGTCTTGCCATTGTGGCCTAAACCCTTCAAATGAGTGAATATTGGGGTGCTTAACTCAGCCCATCATGAGGGCCTTTATGTGCGGTGGGTGACAGCTAACTGTGAGAGAAACCTCCTAAGTCCATTTCTTTTCTGTTTCTTTCTTTCCTCTTTTCTCATTGGAGTAAAGCCGCCAATAGGGCGACTGGTAAAATCCCATTCAAATTGAGCTGGTTCCCACCCAGTACGTTTAGCTCCTTATAGCAGACTTTCATAGCAAGGCATACACGCACATATGGATTTGCAGACAGTCATAAAACCTTTTTGCTTGTGTGTGTTTTACAGCTTATTAAAAAATTAAATTTGCAATGGACAAAAAAAAAATCTAATTAATTATATACTGCAATTCATAATTTGAATATGATCAAAATAGAAAAATTTTGAAAAAGACAGTTCAAAGACTTTACACTGTGGCAGGCTGGAAGCCTGTTTCGGCCATGGAATAAAAAAAGAAGGCAACTGTGCCTTTTACCTCACAATTCAGACTTTTTTCCCCTCACAATTCTGAGCTAGATAAACTCAGAATTGTAAGATATAAACTTAATAAAGTATATTTTATCTCACATTTTTTTTAACCTGCCAGAGAATTTAAAAAAATGCATCTTATATTATAAGACATATCATATCTTAATATTATAATTTATATATAGTTTATTTACAAGCAGAAATCTCACAATTCTTGTCCTCCAAAATTGTTATCTCGCAATCCCCCCCACCCAGAATTGTAAGAAAAAAAGCCTGAATTGTGAAATAAAAAGCTGTAATCTTTTTTTTATCCCACAAAACAAGCATCCATATGAGTAAAGTACACAAGACAACAAGTAAATATTTATATAAATAATAATAATAATAATAATGTAACTTTAAAGTTATTTCTGAGCAAGCACTTGCAAAATGGACAATATAATGCCTGTTTACAAGAAATTTTTATTTCGTTCGCTAATTGAAATTAGAGTTTGTGAAACTTCAATCCCACACACAGCACTGATGATCCAGGAAACAGAGCTTGAAATATGCAAAGTTAAAATATAAAGCGTCATGTAGAGACCTGTCCTGTCTCCCTCATTTCCCCAAGAGGGTCATACACATGACGCCGACAACACTCAACTAGTCTTTCGTGATACATTTTTGAACCTCATTTTGATGTAATCATTAATAATTACATTTCTGTATCACTTTGTGTGACTTACTTTGTGTTTCAAAGTAAAAAAAAAAAAAAAAGATTGGTGTTCTTTGAAAACTATCCTTTCACTTGCTTTGTGAACAGCCAAAGCAAAGCAATCAAATGCTTTTTCCTCTGAGAGCCCTTGAACTGCTTTCTTGCTGCACATGAAGTTTCCTGCAATTGATAAGAAAGACCTGATTTTGAGTTTTTTCTTTTTTTGGACTTTACCCTCCGTAGGGAAAATAATGCTGACAAATTGATGTTTCATTTAGAGCCATTTGTTTGTATAAGTTAAGACTTGTAAGCTCAAGCTATTTGACTTAATTTGGCCAAAACAAATAAAGGCAAGTAATAAAATAAATATGAATGCTGTTCCATGGCCAGTCATAGTTGGAGAGATCATAAAGGCATAGTTCATAAAAAAATAAAAAATTCCCATCATTTACTCACCCTCATATCATTTCCAACCTGTATTACTTTCTTTCGTGGAGCACAAAATAAGATTGGGTACTTTTACAATGAAGAGAGGTTTTTAGGCTTCACAAAAGATACAAAATCACTATAAAAGTGTCATAAAAGTTGCATAATATAAATTCCAAAATAGGAATTATTATTATTATTATTATTATTATTATTATTATTATTATTATTATTATTATTATTATTATTATTATTATTATTTTTATTATTATTATTATTTTAGTTGGATTTTTTTTTCCAATGACTTTACAAAACTGAGTCAAACTGAATAACAACTTTTCAAAAGTTATCATAGACTTGGAATATAGTCCATTAGTCATATTTATGATATTTTTAAAGCTGCTTTTACCTTTTTTTTTTTAAGCTTGAAAGTCCCTTCAGTCCCTATTCATTGTACTGCAATGAAAACAGCTACCAGTACATTATTCAAAGTTTTCCCCTTTGTGCTCCACCAAGGAAAGAAAGTCAAACAGGTTTGGAATGACACGAGAGTGAGTAAATGAAAACGAGAGACTGAATTTATGTTCGTAGGTGAACTCTCCCTTTAACCTCGAAATAGAGGGAGAAAGAGGAACTGTGGAAGAGAGAGACATACACGAGAAAGAGTGAGACAAACAAGTGGAGGAATGCTTTTAAGTGTTGTACAAATTCTCTGTCTAGCCCTGTTCGGTCTCTCAGCCCACACTGTAGACTCTTTTATGTTACACGATCACTTGAATTTGAGCTCAGGAGGAGGCAATAGGTCCCTGGGTGAGAAAGCCCCAAACAAGCTATAGACCAGATGTATGATGTTATATGGTCAAACTGGCAAATACAAAAGGAGCAAAAACAAAAGGCATGAATTAAGGGAGAGGATTTCAAAAGTGTGTTTTCAAAACAGCCCAGCTGAGAGCTGAGATGCCTCTCCTCCCTCTCTCTCTCTCTCTCTCTCTCTCTCTCTCTCCTTCTGCATCTCTGCTCTCACTCCCTTATATTATCTCACTACCCCCCGAGACTAAATGCTTAAAAGGGGGAGGGAAAAATAATAGAATAGAGACCATTTTTGCTAATTAGTCGAGGACTTTGCAGGCGCAGGATATGCTGCCGTAGTTTTTCATGTGCTGTCCACGGGCCATCGCCTGGCCTGTGAAGTCGAGCCTGTGTGGTTAAGAGCCGAAGAAAAGGGAAGGCCTTTTACACACAAACGGCTCAGTGGAGCTCCTGAACGGGGCTCTGGTGGGGGTACCGCCATGGAGCAGAAAATGGAGACTAACCATTAGGATTTAAGACTTCAGAAAAAGGCTAAATAAGAAGTGTAAATGGCTCCCACCCCCCACCTCAAGCCCAAGACAAACTCTCACCGGCAATGACGAGGAATGGGTCTAAGTCCAATATGAACTGGGCCTTTTTTTTCCCAGCAGTCACAGTCAAATGATCACAGACATACCTCTACTCAGGGCTTTATGGTGTGGGAATAGTGTGCGAACAGAGCCAACCGGCCTTACCAAGCCTAAGTTGTGCGGCATTGTTAGAAAAAAAGAAAAGAAAAATCACACTCTTGCTGCAATCAGATTTTTTTTTAATCAATTTTACTTTGCTTGTCAATGTTTGATTTATTGTGTGTGTATATATATATATATACAATTTGAGTGTGTGTCTATATATACACACAAAAATATATGTGTAATATATAGAATTATGAAAGAAGTTTAATAATAATTAAACTAATTAATTTAATAATTAAAATCGTACTCTTTTAATGTCAGAAGAAAAACAACAGTGCAAATCAGTTAAAAATTACAGAAAATAAATACTCTTTAAATAATATTGCACTTTTCTCAGTTTTTCCTTCTATAAATGCAGATTAAACAATTGTAGTGTTTTTGTACATTCCTTTTAATAATTTGTGTTTAACTGTTTAATAAAAAGTACATTTTAAATGTGTAAAATAAACTCAAAAAAACAAAAACAAAAAAAAAACAGGCTTGAAATGAAACTGAAGAACAGATGTTTTCTGACAATAAATTATTCATCCTACACTTTCCTTCAAACAATATGTTTATCAGCAAAACAGTCTGTCATTAGCAAACATGAGAGATCACACTTTCTGGTTTGATTTCACTGGTCAAACGTTCAAATGTGTCTTTGAAAAATAAAAGAAACCTTTTATTGCATGCTTCTAAATCTGTCAACTTTCAACAAAACTTTGTTTGTAATAGAACTTGCCATTTACCCTCTGATGAAAGACCTCTTGTATTTGTTTAAAATTTTGGATACATTGCATCTGAGATTAAAATAAAAGGAAACTCCAAAAGATTTGATGAATTTCAGGCCCTGAGTTTGAAATCTTGCTCAAACATTATCCATCTGCGTCCGTAAAAAAAAAAAAGCATCTAGTAATTTTGCAATGCTTTCCCTTCAGAATATTTTGTTTTCTAGAATCGTTTAGACTACAATTAAGTCTGCATTCATTTACTACTGATTTAAACACGTATTTGTAATGATCTGACCTGCTGAATGAAACCATTACAGAAAGAGCTCATACTAAAATATTGTTTCATCTATTTATGTTTGTAATCCATTTTACCCTGTTACCAGAAAAAAAAAAAAAAAAAGACAGTCCGAGAAAAAGGAAAAAAAAAAAGTCCTCAGACACCCACTCAAACTGAATTCATAAAAAGGGGGAAAGCAAAGTTCAGGGCATTAAATTGATTTATATTTTGGAAACCGTCAGGTCAATTACAAGGCTGTCCTTAAAATATGTGTTAATAATCACAGTGTGTAATATATGCAGAGAGATGGCAGGCAGCATTCCAGTCTAAAACCTCTTAATACTCCTACAGTATTTCATGTCATCTATCAGAGAGACTTAGAAAGGATGTTGAATAGCAGATCCTTAGAGGCCATAGTCTACATAGAGACAGCAGAGCATGAAGCCTTAACAAGCAATCAGTCAAATGTGACACTAGCGAGAGCTTTTCCTGGCAGGAGAGGAGAAAAGAGTAGGAGAGAGAGAAGACGGAGGGGGTGAACGGCCGCAGCGTTCCCTTTAGATTGGGAAAGTGAGGACAGGAAGTGAGGGGTGAGGAAGAGAGATCACCAAAGCCAAGGTTCAGTGATCACCAGCAAAAAAGGGTCACAATGTCTGTTACTACTAACAACAACAAGGCTATCTTAATTTTTAGCTCTTGAAAATGGCGTTATCTTGTACCTGGTGTAGTCAACAAAAAAATAAAATACATTTAAACTTAAATAACTAAATAAAACGAAATAAATAACTAAGAAATAAGTAAAAAAAGTATCACCAAGTCTACAAAAGTAAGTCCTTATTTGTATTTTTATCTACTCATTTGTCTCTTCGAACAAGGGAGTCTCTTTGGAAAAAAGAAGACTGAAAAATAAAACAATAAATTAATAAAAATAAATAAATAACGGCTTTTAATGCTGTTGCCATATGCCACAATAAGAAATGCTGCATGGGACACCCTCAGATAAATACATACTAAATATCTTTAGACTTCACAAGAGTTTGGATTTCTTTATTTTGTAGTCACTGTATATCAGAGAAGTATGACACCCTTTCTATTAAAGCAAGGGCACCAGAAAGATTCCTCACGCTCTCTACGGCCCCATAAATGTCCAGGATCAAAATGGAAGCAATGCCATATGTCAGTTATATGGCGCTATAACAGGTTTTAAGAAGTGAAGTAATAGAGCCATTCACCTGATCCTGACAAATGGCAAAGGTGAAAAATCTCACATTTTATTTAGTAATGAAGCCTCTATTATTTTGTTGCGTACGTTTCCCCCACCTAATTTATATACCTGGCCACGCAATTCAAAAAACGATCGGGAACAGAAAGGTGTGATGTGTTGTATAAGTGAGGGATGGAGAGAGACAGACGGAGAAAGACAGCATGAGACGCAGACGGAGACACGGAGTCTTGCCACGTTTCCTTGTTTTTCGTGTTTCCCTTGAGATGAGACAAGACAGGAAGCCAGTGAAGAAGTGCCAGGAAATATAGTGGTGCTAAGTCAGCCTCTGATTAAAATTCACACCACTAATGGGCTACAGGACAAAGGATGCACGCGACTCGCTAGCGGCGCGGATCAATTCCTGTGCAATTTCTGTTTGTGTTCAAAACATTGTTGACGGTCCCGACACTCTAAGAACCCGCTGAAAAGTCAGCAGCCTAATACATGCAACGTGTAGCTCTGTCACCTCCCTGAGAACATTCCTCTCACAGACTCATTTGCTAACAGAAGCCCCGCTGCTGTCATCAGGCAGACCCAAGTAGATGAGCGAGTGAAGCGCAGTGCTGTTGAAACAGGTAATCATGCTGGAGATGATGGTTGGAGAGCATAGTTCAGCAGGGCATCTCTGAGGCAGACTGAGCGACAGGGTGAAAGCGCTGAGTAATCCTGCTGCATTAAAAGCAGACAGGCACCAATATCACACCACAATAGAACATGTACAAAAGAGAGAGAAAATTCTAAACCGGCCACTTATGTCATCTCTCTGCAGCTGCCACTCACTGCTAGACCGAGCGGCCAATCAAACGACAGTTGGCGTGATTGACAGCGAGTAATAGGGACTCTATCTGAATGATGATATTAACAAAGACTTTGGTTGTTGCAGTTTGCTCTTGATTTATTTACTTTTAGAAGGAGAGCTGATGGTGATACTTCTTGATCATTACTATTTCATTATTATTATTATTAGGTAAATAAAACTATAAAATAATACAAATGTAAGTAGGATTCATGTTGTGACCAAAAATGTTGAACAAATATCTTCATCCACACTTTGTCTAGATTACAACTCAGCACTCTCAACTAGCTTCATGAGATGCATCATGAAAATACTTCTTTTTTTTAAGTATTAAAAAAAGTTTTAGTGAATGATGGACACTTGTTAGCTTCTTTTCCTTCAGTATCGGGTCCAAACGCCACCAAACAAAATAAATAAATATTATTTATTTATTATTATTATTTAAGAAAAAAACAAAACCTATAGGAAAATGAAATACAATTACTACTAAAATATTAATATAACATCATATAATGTTATATAATATAACATAAAACATTAATAATTAATAATAACATTTTATATATAACCTATGCATATTTTTATTTTAATATTAATTATTAATTGTATTACATTCTTAAAAATCATAAATTTAATAAAAACATTATGTATATAGATTACAAATAAATATAAAATATTACAAAAAAACTAATAAATACAATAAAATAAAATAAAATAAAAAATAATACAATAAAATACTGGAAATACCGGAAAAATAATATGCGTGGTTGAGCAAGTGTCAAGTGAAAAGGCTCCACAAAGGGAACAATGAGGGAGACACCGGGAAATCTCATAGCAGACGGTGTGTGTTCAACATCTAACATCTATTTTCTTTCGCTCTCAAACTGTAGCGTACCTCTGAGAACTCTTGATACATGTCACTAAAGAGCCGTTTGATGCACATCCAGCATAGCAGTATTTATTATTCAAACTATACACAAAATCTGTGCTTCATGGCTTGCAGCCGCTTTCACAGCAGGAAACAATGAGTCGGTGTGCTGTGAATGTGGACACTGGAACTGCAGTATAACTGCTCCCCCTGGTGTGCATTAATAGTCGCAGTCGGATGGGGGCACAGTTCACAGAGGGGAGTCTGTGAACCCAGCTGGCTCTAAGATGGTTGGGTGAAAGCTGGGAGACACTAATTCTGCTCAATGAATCCAATTAGAGTGTCTCACCCATTTGGAGGAATATGTGTCTGCTCTTCCATTATCCCACGGTTTCACACTGGACGTGCCAAAATGATTTGTTATTGTTCATGCGCTGTTATTTTTGTGAAATTCTATTTTATTTATTTATTTATTTTTATGACAATGGTGCAAATTATTTGTCGCTTTAACAGGAATTGCATCTGTTTTAAGGAATATAAACTCTAAAAAATTACAAATACATTTGCATGTGCATCATATTTATTTTAATATTCATTAATTTTACAAGCACTAGCAATTGCTACATTTCAGACATGTGAATATATTCAAGGAAATGTAATTATAGTTTGTTATTATTATTTAAAATAAAATAAATAAATAAAAAATGCTTTCAGTTACTTCCACAGCATACATGAAGAGCAAAGGCAGTGAATCACATACGACTGCCATTATGAGTCATTAGCGTGCCTTATGCTTTAAACCCCATTCAGGGACTGCAGGCAAGAGACTTAAATATGTCGAGCTGCTCGGTCCCTAAAGGGTTAAATGCTCTCTCTCTCTCTCTCTCTCTCTTTCAATTGCGGATACTCACACACATATACACACACCCTGCCATCCTGAAAGCGCACCAGGCTGGCTGTGCATACAGATGCACTCATCATAATTCATTTAAGCCCATAATTCTCAGCAGGCTAATGCCCCACAAAGGACCCTCAACATCCTTAAAGAGTTAAATCATCACTTTAGGGAAGGAACAGAGGAATAGAGCGGGAGAGAAGTTGTGTGTGCTGTAATTTTTCAAGGATGACTGGAAGTGCTTGGACCAGTCCCTTTAGTCAAGTATGTAGCCATGCAAGGGATTAGAGTGTGTGAAGCTCCAGGTCTTGACCTGCAAGCCTGGAAGCCAGGCTGTAACCTGACCCCATACCAGGTGTATGCCTTCGGGTCAAGAGGTTGGGAAAGCACGCAACTAAAGACAGCTCCTCCATAAAACCCCATACTGCTCCAATTAAATGTATTCCAACCATTTCAAAACACCAGGCGTGAGCTCTGTAAACTTAAGCTCTGGCGTAACTGTGCATTAAATGCTTCTATTGCACAAGTGCACCGAAAACCCCCTAAAGGTCACAAATATATGACCATAAAGGTGAACGGCGAATAAATGGCATGCCAACGTTACGCATTCGCCTAGAAAAAAAAGCAAGACTTTGCTTTTACTATCAAAATAATTTACTGTGTCTTTAAAAAGCTCTGTCATCGGCAGCCAGAGACCCATAACTGTCGAGAGAGTCGATCATTTACCCAGAGATCTCTTAAGTGTTAGGTGCTAATGGGAGGGAGCCACGTAAAACAGAATGCGATGACTTACAGTACATCTAACACTACATCTTATTTAGAAGTTGAGGTTCAGGGGGGAGGGAGGCCAGTATCATATCATAACACATTAAGTCAACTGCAGCAATTTAATTAAGCATCCTACTCTACATGAGCAGTAGTGTATGGTGACTGGAGATCTCAAAACACTGAAATACTGCAGGTCACAAATATAAGACAGCTACTGCACGCTTAGCACAGGAAGGACAACCACGATCAAAAAAAAAAAAAAAAAAAAAAATAAATAAAAAAACAGCTTGCAGAAATGCATCCTTAGTGGACATATCTCCATGAATGAATGAATGAATATATGGATAATAGTGAATGTGTTTTTTTCCATTTTAACTCAAATTGTTATGCTGATAATAATGATAAAATATAATATTTTGTATCATTATTATCAGCATAACAATTTGAGTTAAAAAATAATTAATTGAGCAATTTTATTAAAATATAAAAAAATAATAAAATAAAGATGTATAGCATTAAAATTACATCATATTTTTGAGTTTATTTAATTTTATTACAACAGATGTATCAATGCACAGTATACCAGCTGAGACAGGAGGGTCTTTGCCTTGGTCAAAGGGGGACCTTTGTACTCAAAAAAGTTGAGAACCACAAGACTGACAAAGTGAAAATGTGTTTTTGTGCATCAGATCTTACCTTAAACCAGGAGGAAGCACAATAAATATTTTTAAAGAGCACAAGATTCTACTTGACAATTCTGAGCAAAATCCAGTTCAGAGAATGAGTCCAATAATAAGAACAAAATAAAAATACTTATTTGGATTGAGCCAAAAAAATAAATAAAATAAAATAGCATCATAGCATCATAGCAGCTCAATAATGGCCCTCAATGGACAGCAACTACAAAAAACGTTTTGTTTTTGCACCTTTTTGCAAATTGAATCATTATTAATAGCAATCAATTTCAGCATCATAAATGCCGTGGTCTAATACAATATCAGTGTAAATGTTTGCTCTGTTTTGAGGTGGCAGAGCCCTCTAAGGTGCCAACATGACTTGAACTGCAAGGACAAAACTACAGTCACACACTTTGCTCTTTGCTCCAGGATACCGACATCTTTCGCAGATGCCTTATGACAGCACGCAGAGAGCGCCAGTCATATGTAACATACCGCAAGCTAATCTGCCCGGCCCTCTCCAGCTACGGAGGGTTAATTGCAAAGGCTTGTCCCCCATTCAAGATGTTTGGATAGGTGCTTCTCGTTGCAAACAGACAGCCCTTTGTGTTGCTTCACTTTAATCTGTGACTTCATTAGGGAAGGAAATGGGAGTAAATACAAAAAGCCATTGTCTTTCTTTAAGGAGGGGGATCACAATGCTTGCTTGAAATGTTGTGTAACTATCTTGTCTGTAATATTCATTACACACCTGGGTCTTGGCCTATTGGTCTCAATTATGCCACGGAGAGCGAGGGAAGAGGAATGTGTTCCTGTATGCCAGTAAAATACACAATGTCCCAACTTGAGTTGTGCTCTCTAATTTCTCAAGGAATGTCTACTAATATTCCTTTCTGTTTTCGGAGATGTACGTGTCAAAGCTCAGCATAGTCTCAACAATAACTTCACACATGCAGGCTGGGAAGGCTAGTTTTAGAAAGAACCGGACGTGGATTATAAACAGATACGATACTTTTGTTTCTTGCATCGGAAAAACTGTGGTAACACAGTCATAATAGTTATGCTAACTCGATGTGTTATTGCCAAACTGGCTGTATGAAACAAAATTGTTTTTGTTAATCCAAAATCATGGCATTTTTCAAATACGTATTGGACGAAAAAGCAAACAGTGAAGTGCACATGGGAACAATTTTTGCAGAACAATTATTAACACACTGAAAATGACTTTTGGCAGAGTGCAAAAGAGCCTGAAAGTATGACCAATGAAGTTTACGAAGATAATCTATCAGAAATAGGAACAAAATTAGCATTTGATTTCCAAATTCTTAACTAGACATTAGGGTGTTGCAAACGTGCAAAATTGTTGCTATCAAAATAATCATCTCCTGAATTATGCATAATTCACAGTTATGTGAAATGCATGTAACAAGGATACTAAAATACAGTTTTAAATAATAAAACAATTATAAATATACTGTGATAATAAACATAAATATGTAAAATTTTGTTTTACAAAAGTGTTTGGCCAAAACTGCGCCCAAGTGCATATATATATATATTGATAATATAATTTTGACAGAATGCAAAAGTGTCTGAAAGTAGTGTATGGTGATGTGATGTTTACTAAGATAATTTCATTAGAAATAGGTGCACAATGATAATTTAACAGCCTAATACTGTCATGTATATTGATTAAAAAGGTTAAAAGCGACATCAGGCTGTTGTATCCGTACAATTGTTGCAATTCAAATTCATCATCTCCTTCTTGTTCCATCAATGTCCCTCTCAGTCCCCTCCTATTTCCTCTAGTTCGCTCTTCTCTTGCATTCTCTCCTTCTTAGTGAAATTAATTCCGTAGCACGCTTGCCAAATGACCCGTGACCATGGGCGGACAAGGTTACCACTGCTGACTTTTACTGGCTCTCTGGTCTCCTCTCTGCACAAGCCCTCTGCCTGCCTGAAATACAAAGGCGGATACCAATAATAATGAAAAACAGCAAGATGGGGAAAGATGGAGGGAAAAAAATTAAATGCACACGACAAACCTGCTGCTCTGTTACCCCCAAGGCCATACCTGACAAAAGCATCAGTATGATGACAGCAAAATATGTGAGGAGAAATATAAAAAAAGAAGCAAAGAAGAAGAGGGAACTGTGGGAGGAGTTAAAATGTGACAATACAACATAAAGAAAAGAAGCAAGGCCATAAATACCCATTTTAGAATAGATCAAAACAAGGTTTTCACTTTTACAATTGGTACCCTCATATCTTGAATAATTGGTTAAATCCTTGGAATTAAGAAGTTGTAGTGTGGAAACATAGTCTATATTGTAGTAGTATAGTGGCCTTGGCTCTAAACAGCATGCTTTGTGTTTACAGTGAGGATTTATGCTTGATTATGTGCTCACGCTTGTTCGTTGTTCACTGGCAAATAACTCAAAAGTACAGCCGTCGATCAGAAAGATGATTTTTTTTTATCTCGAATAGGATGTTATATAGTCCTAACCCAGGCCATGGCATCATAAATCAAATAGCTAATGAGAGGAGTGGCTCACAGATGTCTTCTATCTGAAAGATGTATAATAAGGTTAGCAGCTCAGTAACAGAGGTGGCATTATCACCCTGATCCCTAATGGAAAGATACGTCTTTAACAGATGGAACATAACCATCTGAAAAGATGTGTTTCAGTCCAAAACTATGGAACATAAGGTGCAGGCTTCTACAAGAATAATATGTCTTCAAAAAGGTTGTGTGCATGTGGTTTGGTGCGAGAGCTTCCAAAAAAAAAAAAGCTTCTATAACCATATATTCTATCTATCTATTTATCTATTTATCTATCTATCTATCTATCTATCTATCTATCTATCTATCTATCTATCTATCTATCTATCTATCTATCTATCTAGTCATCTAGTCTGTCTGTCTGTCTGTCCTTAGTTATTAAACATAAAAATGCCATATATGTCATATTTTGGCTTAAATTAATCTATCTATCTATCTATCTATCTATCTATCTATCTATCTATCTATCTATCTATCTATCTAGTCTGTCTGTCTGTCTGTCTGTCTGTCTGTCCTTAGTTATTAAACATAAAAATGCCATATATGTCATATTTTGGCTTAAATTAAAGAGAAAGTTATCCAAAAAAAATCTGCCATAATTTACATCTCAGTGATGTCATTTCAAATCTATATTACTTCCGTGGAAGATAAATTAATATATTAAATGTCTTTTTTTTTTTTTTTTTGGTCCATACAACGGAAGTTAATGGTGACCAATATACAGTATATATTTTTACATTATTGATAAAACAATTATAAGTATATAAAGGTAAGTTTGCATATATACTATATATTTTATTCTTAAACTTAGATTTATTTTACTTATATATAGTGTAAATATACACACACACACACACACACGTTTCCATGTTTTATGGGGACTTCCCATAGACATAATGCTTTTTATACTGTACAAACTGTATTTTATATCCCCTAACCCTAACCCCAAACCTACCCCTCACAGAAAACTTTCAGCATTTTTAGATTTTCAAAACATATAATTCAGTATGATTTATAACCTGCTTTCCTCATGGAGACAAAAAAAAGTCCCTACAAGGTCAACAATTACTGGTATAACTATCCTTGTGGGGACATTTGGTTCCCATAATATAGGGAATAGCAGGCACACACACACACAGATGACACACCAAACAATGACAATTCTGTTAAGGTAAGTAACTAATAAAATAATGAAGAACAGAGCAGGTCTAGTAGGCCATTCTGTGAATTTAACACTGGTGAAAGTGAATTGTTCAGCAGAGACAGTGCATTACCACAATCCTCTACCTTTGAAGAAAGAAAGAAAAAAAAACAGAAAAGTGCAAGCGTTTGTATGTGTGTGTGTGAAACAGGCTCTGCAGTCTGCTCTCTTAGCCTGGTGCTTTATGTAAACATGGAGGAGTGGAGTGCTGGAGCTGAGCCTCTTTCATGTCTGTGCCTGCGGCGCTGCTCTCTCTGCCGAGTGCTTACATTAAAACAGTGATAAGACTTTAGAGGCCCTCATCAGGCCGTAAGAGGTGTGTGTGGATAATACGCTCCACAGTAAGGCAATTATTATACCTGCGTCCAGCCTTTGGTTAGCACGCCTCAGGCTATCCACTTTGACCGTGCCAGAAAAGGAAACGTGAACTCCAAATACTCCTGGCATCGCTTTCTCCTTTAACTTTTCTCACAAATGTCACCAGAACACTTGACCAGTAAAGACATCCGTGAGTGACGGTGCTGGAAGAGGACATGACTGTTAAATGTTTGTTCGTGCCGTTCCTGCCCAGCTGAATTCTAAAGCGAACGTCTTCTTTCTCCTCGTATTTCAACTCGATTTCACAGCGCTGATCTGATGGCTGAGTAGCCAACAATCACAGCTGTCAGATATCTCTGTCAAATCAGCTTTCACCGCGGACTCAAACAGCAGTCCTCTGTGGTTTGGCTGGAAACTAACCCACAGCCTTAAAATTGAATGTACAGTGCATTACTAAAAATATGGGGACGGCACATTTGCTCGCTGTCCCAACTGTTTTTGTTAGGTTTCACTCAAGAAGATGGAAGTCCATTTAGAAGTAATGGGTTGTGACAGTATGGACAGAGTATGACATTATATGCCTGACACCAGCTTCAATCATTCCATGCATGCGAGTTCCACAAAAATCACTTTTGTAGTCTCCGATGGATAATCACGTTTCAGACTGGAGAAGGGTGCCTATACCCATGAGATCATCAAGTTACTTCAAGATTGTCTGCTTTGACAAAGGTATTTGTGAAGTCATTTCAGATTAGCTATAGTGCCTGATGGAGGACATGGTCTTTCGTATTTGCTAGCCAAAAGAGTCAGTTCAATTCAACTTGTCAAGCTTCTCTTAACTTTTAAACTTCCTGTCGGTTCAAGGGTGCAGTACACTAATATGCTGATTTAAATGTGATGTGTGTAACTTTTTAGTGTTAAAATAATTTATCCAGTCCCATCTTAAAATGCAGACACAAATCAAGAGTAATTCTGTCAGGACCACTATCGTCAAAGATGATGACAATTAGCATAGAGTTTGAATTGGCGGTATGGTTCTGTTCTGGGCAAGAACTCCCTGCGCATCCATGCAGCCTAGCATGGATGAGAGCAGGGAGAGCAATGATAAGGCCGGATCCTGACTGCACAAGAGGAGGAGTTGGGGATGGAGGAGGGTAATTCGCTCTTGAGCAACGCGAAAGAACCTTATATATGGATGCTGTGATAGGCGTCATATTCCTATAGGTAGACATGGATCAGTTGATGCAGGCTTGACTGACGTGACCTGCCAAAACTAACGCTACGTTAGATTTTGCAGGTTGATTCCATCAAAAATCAAACTATGCTATGGAGCAAACAAAACATTGATCTGCTTGTCTGAGCATCCTGAACAAGCCCGACACAACAACATTGACTCCACTAATTGCAGATTCTTGTTAGAAAACAATTAATAATGCACAACATAATTTATCACTATCAGACTATATTGGATCATGACCATATTTTAGATCCCTTAATCCCTATGCTACACCTAAACTTAACAACTACCTTACTATTAATAATCAGCAAATTAGGAAAAGTCATAATTAATAGCTAGTTAATAGTGAGAATTGGTCCCCAAACTAAAGTGTGAGCAATATACTGTACATACATACTAACCCCAAACATTTGTTCGGTAGTGTAAGACTACTGTTACCTATAATATTACTAATAATTATATTACTTATATAATTATATTAATTATATATTACGTATATATTTTTTTAATTGTGCACAAAGCAATTAATAAAGACACAGTCTAGTTTGAAATTCGACTGGCCTGCACAAAATGCAAACCTGAACAGCTTTTGGGATGAATTGGAACACCGACTTCAACCTGACTAATGTTCTTTCGTCTGAATGGAGGCAAATTTCCAAAACCATGTTCCAACATTTAGCAAAAAGTCTTCCTAGAAGAGTAGAAACTGTTAGAGAAGGAGGGATTCATGCTGATTATTTTGGTTCCATGAAGAACCTTTAACATCCATTGAACCTTTCCATTGATCAAAAGGTTCTTTAGAGTGGAAAAAAGGTTATTTAGATTATTAAAATGTTTGGTAACACTTTATACTTTCATTAATAAATCATTAACAAACATTATATAATGCTTAATGGATCATTAGTTAATATATATTCAAAGCGTTAGAAACGTGAGATAATGTGGTTGTTAATGTTTGCTAATAAACTTATTAAACATTAGATAATGTTCAAACAAATAATTATTTCATGTAAGTTAAAATGCTTACAAATGTCATTAAACATTTAATTCCATATGATCAAGCACCTGTTGAAAATCTACAAATGATTTTAACAAATGTTATACAATGATTTAAAGCTTGTGTTAATGCACAGCACTTTTACTGCTATTGAGGTGTGATACGGGTAAGGTTAGGGACAGGTTTGGTGGTATGGGTAGGTTTAAGGGTTGGTTAAAGGGTCAACAGTGTACAGGGGTCAATTTGATTATAAGGGAACATGGTTCAATCTGTTTATATTATATTGTTTTAATAAATGAACAAGTACTTTCTTTTAAAAAAAAATTTGTTTTCCCCTGTTTATTTATGATCCTGTTTAATGATATACTGAAGAGTAGTATACTAATGTGAGTGTTGAGGCAATAAAAAAAATTTTTGCACAAAAATTACAATCTGTCATGTCTTTAGCAAGCATTTAGCTAAACTTAACCAGCCACCCTTTACACAAACCTTGTTACATTAGCTAAAAGTCCAAAGCCCATAAAGATACTAAATGATTAGTAATCATTTATAAACATTTACAAATGATGAATATTTTCAACTTTAGATTGGCTACTGCAAAAACATGAACAAACGATTAATACATGATTAGTAAAGTTGTGTGAATACGGTAATTCAGGTCTTTCGGGACACTTTTTGCGAGTGAGATGACTGCTCATTTGTTAAGATCTATAAATAGAGGTCTACACAACAAACAAAGACCAACAAATGAAGATCATATGAACTGAACGTTTACTGACATTTGTAAGCATTTCAATTTACATTAAATAATCACATGCTAATCATTAGGGAATGTTTAGTAAGTTCATTAGTAAACGTTAACAAGAATATTATCTCATATTTCTAGCTATGTGAATATATATTAACTAATGATCTGTTAAGCATTATATAAGGTTTGTTAATGCATTATAAATGAAAGTTATTTTAAAGTGTTACCAAATGTTCTTTTAACCAACAACCAGACGTGGTCCGTTTAAGAACTGTTCACTGAAAGGTTCTTTTTGGGAAACCAAAATGGTTCTTCTTCAGCATCTCTGTGAAAAACCCCTTTTGTAACCTTAAGTTTTTAATAGTTGTAGAACAGATTATGATGCAGACTAACTACATAGAATTTCTTATCCACCAATAACTCGCAAACAACCAATGACTTTCAGTGTTCATCTAAATAATCATCTGTGCAGCTCATTTTTGGTGTATGCAAAAGAATCAGCATACAAACTGCACATCACATTTCACAAAACGCAAGATCTCTTTTTAATTTCCACTTGATGGAAATGTCCATCAGTCTACGCCACGACTGAGACCGTTTCCTAAGGTGCTAGTTCTGGTAATTTTTTTTTGTCAGCATTAGATCAGAGTGTAATCTAGAAGCCATGAGCACCATGAGACCATGAGCATAATACAAATATATCACTCCAGAGCCCCATCGGTTCTCCTCTAGTGTCAGCACTTGAGATCTCAATCTGCAACTTAAAGGGTCCTTCTCTTGCTTTCTTTGTGTCTAGCCAGAGAGGTTACATCAAGAGGGAGAAGGAGGGAGAGGGGGGGAAAGGATTGTTGTATTCGAGAGGGAGATAGTTCGAGAGAACAAGGCAGATAGGTTGAGAAAGGAGAGAAAGATGGGGGGTTGGTGTATGTGTGCATGCACATATGTGTGTCACTGTGTGTGTGTGTTCTTCTACAGACCCCCTGGGGAGAAGATCTTGCCATAGAGATCACAACAGACTGTCATGCACACAGCCAGAAGCTGGTGAACAACGCTAGCGAAAATAACTCAAGATGAACATAGGCCGTATCTGCTCTGCAGCAGCCATCATTTGCTCTGCGACAGGTTACAAAATAAAGGCAGCACTGAACAGCAACAACAGAGGATTAAGCATAAGCCCTTTACGGCTGGAACACGACCGCTCGGTCTGTCCGCCACAGTTGCCTTCAGTCTGCGAGAGGCAGAAAAGCAACCACACAACATTATCATCAGACTAAAACCCATTGCTGACATACAATCACACAAAGCTTTAGTACGTGAGAGTAATCTGCCGTAGGACACATTTTGACGCAGGATATCTGATGTCCTTGTCTCTCCATATGTTTGATGTGAGCGGGGAGGGGTTGTTTTCTATCAGTACAAGCTAAACAGGATGCCGGGATGTTGACAGGAAAAATTAATGATGGTCACTCCTTTGATCTCCCACATATGTTCAAACTCTCTCGCAGTCTGGCTCTCATATCCCCCCATGCACACAAAGGGAGAGAGTCAGCCGTCGAAAGTGACTGTTTCGTCTTATGTCGACGTATAGGTCGCTTTCTTCTATCGCTATATGATGGAAACCACGAGATGCCGTGAGAAAACATTCCCTGAAGGCAAAGCCAGAGGGGTCCTCGAAGGAGCGAAGCCACCTAGTCTATTAGTCTATTCAACGGTTTGTTCCCCCTTTTACTTTGTACCTGTCTGCTTATCTAGGGATGACAGCAAATTGCCATGGGTTTACATCACTCAATATGCAGAGCTGTCATCAAGGCTTCCATCACTGCTACTTAGCATATCATCTAACAAAAGACCCTCCACACAGTGGGAATAGGTTTGTCACTTTTACTGCCCAACCATGTTATTATCAACTAATTTACAAAGACAAGATGATAATTACATGCAATTAGAATTATAAACCTGCCATAGTGTGTGCTGTAAGCCTCAGGTAATATCATAAAGAGGACTCTCATTGGCTCATACTGTGCCTCAAAGTTTCTGCTAAAGCTTCAAATTACCATATTATATAACAATTTACAACTTTACTATATTATTACCTTCAGATTAAATAAGGGGATTTACCATAGGTTGAGAGTAGCAGTTAGTTTTAAACGTACAGTAAATAGTGAGAAAAAGTTACATTGATGAAATAATTTTACATTGAAATGTAAAAATATAATATGATATAATAATATAAATTACAATAAATTATCAATTAATACTACATTTATATTTAAAACAAAACTAAGCCTTTTTTAATTAGTTTTTTATTTTTGAAGTTATTTGAAATTGGTTGAAACTTTGGGTGAAAGAAAAACAAAACACATTTTTGAAAAATAATCAAATTTAAAATAAAACTAAACAATACTAAAACAAAACTTTTATTTGTGTTTAATTTTAAATTATTGCACCTTTGTAACTTTAGGGTAAAAAAAAAACTAAACTAAACTACTAAAAAAGCACAAATAAAAAGGAAAACTGCAAAAAAAAAAAAAGTAGCAAAAGCAAAACAAAAACAAAAACTAAAGGCAAACAAAAGGCAACATAAAAAAAGCCTGAGTAAAGACATTCAGAAGAGCCAGAGCTGTCTCATAAAAATACACATGATCTGTTATATTGAAAGTGACAGAAATATGGCCCACCCACCATTGCAGCAAAGCATAACGGGCAAATATAGCTCCCAAGCCTCGGGACTGAAGGTATTCATTCACTAAAGCGTCATATAAGGAATTCTTCACAAACCAGTTCCTGATTTCATGGCAAATTTCCACCCAGGAGTACATCTGTATGGGGGACGTAAAGGCAGCCAGCGGGAGTGGGTTTCTCTGGATTAGGCCTGCTCATCAGTTTATCATTCATCAGTCAGTGGGGGACAGCAGAGGGTGGAGGACCCAAATCCCTAATTCTCTGCAGCCATACCTTCCTTTGTAGGACCCAGGATTAACGAGGGGCCCTGAAAGAACCAGATGAGTTTAAAGCTGGGGATGAGAGAAGGGTGAAAGGAAGCACAGATCAGGACAGAGATACCATTAGAGACCCCCATAAATCAAGCCATCCTTAAGGTAGAGTTACTGCGGTTTAAAGACCAGCTGTACTTTTTAACCTCCACCTTTATTTCCAGCCCCATCCACTTCGGTTATGTACGACCGGAGGCGACAGAATCATATCCCCCCTCCCAAACCCTTCCTGACAATCTCTGAGTGGTGTGGACATGGGGATTGTCTCCTAATGAGATCAAGCTTCTTTGAGAAAGTTGGTTCTTATAACTTCAGACTTTATTGAAAAAGATCTCAAGCTCTTGTTGCTCTGGGCAAGATTTCTTAAAAGCGGAAGACAGGCAGAATGACAAAAACAACTACAGAAACGTCAGTTGAATTTACTGACTTGGCGGCTCGAGTGTTCTCTAACCCCTCTGAAAAGGATAGCCTTGTGGCTGCCATGCCTCGCATGATTGGGCTAGCTAAAATTTACAAGTAGAACCAGATTTTTAAGAGAAACATTGATGAGGCACAACACCTTGCATGGCTCATGAATCAGTCTCTTAGCTTTTTTCATTGCCTGAAATATTTACTGGCACATTAGAAAAACTAGGGGAGTGACAGAATTAAGGAAGCAGGAATGTAAACGGACTCAGTTGGGAAATGTCAGTAGATTTACTTTATAGCCTGCATCTTAAATGCAGGAATGATTTACTTCTCTTTTGCTATGCTAGTTGAATTCCCTCACCGGGTGGCCAGACGCAAACAAGTTGCCCACAATAAAGACCCCTTTAGCTGAAGATAAGGGAAAGAAGTGAAATGACATTGATTTACTGGCTAAGTTTAATAATGTTTTACTCCTGATAGACAGATATCAAAAGATTATGACAAGTAAGGGATGATTCAGCAAACAGCCTTTAATCAAATTCTTTCACTCTCAGAAATAAGCTCTTGAAGACATTAGTCTGATCCAGTAAAGAGTGAGAACCTGGGTGTCTTCCAGCAAACAGCTTTCTCTAAATTTGAGTGGCTGTATGTTGCTCTGTAAAGGGCAAAGGGGATCTGTCTTTTTAAAATGAAAGGCTAGCGGTGGTGGAAGGGATGTACAAAGTTTTTATCTGTAACAACAAGATGAAAATACATTTCTGCACTCAGAACAAACCACCGAACAATCTGGCGAACAAAAGTTCCTGAAGTTTGGTTTCTGCAGTGGGCCCAGGCATCCTGAATCATCAATTCTTCAGATGTAACCAATGCAGATGTTGTACTACTAACCTCAAAGCCAAGATCTGACTTTGATATGCTCATAGGACACAGAGAAAGCAGCTTAAAAGCCTTAATACATGTACAGTAGGCATTTAGATACAATTAGATACAAAGTAACACTTCACAATAAGATACATTACACTAACTTTAGTTAACGCGTTAGGTATCATGAACTGACAATGATATATATATATATATATATACAGTGGGGAAAAAAAGTATTTAGTCAGCCACCAATTGTGCAAGTTCTCCCACTTAAAAAGATGAGAGAGGCCTGTAATTTTCATCATAGGTATACCTCAACTATGAGAGACAAAATGAGAAAAAAAATCCAGAAAATCACATTGTAGGATTTTTAAAGAATTTATTTGCAAATTATAATGTAGAATAATAATGTAGAAATGAACGTAGTTCATTTTAAACATAAAATTATTTTAAATATTAAAGTAAGCATATGTAGTTAATTGATATTACTAAATACTTGTGCAGTTATAATGTAACATCACCTTAAAGTGTTATCAAGGGTGTTATCAATACAATACCAATATCAGACTTTATATTAGTTGAATAAATTAATATTCCATTAACTTTGTACACTATGAAAAATTTCGTAAAGATTTAGACTCAAACACAAGTTGTAACATTTAAGAGACAGTGCGTAACTCACAATCTGTTTATGCAATCAATTAAATAAACTCAAATATATTCAGATTGGACCAGAATTTCTCTCTACAACCCTAACCCCAACAAACAAAGCACTGTTTGAAAGTGAAGTTGTAGAGGAAACATTTGTTATGTCTAAGCCAAAACGACAATTTGTGGTCGTCACTTTGCATTCCACAGCCAAAGCACACCATTTTCCTTTACAAATCAAATTCCCTGATAAGAAGCAATTACGCCTCCTTGTCTAATGATCAACTCTTTCCAAATTCTGAAAGCTTGAGAAGCAGTCAATGACTTCTCAGTTTGACATGAACTCTGTAAGGTCATGACACAGGATGAAGGGAAAATGGTGATGACAAACATAAGTCCCAGCACTCCATCGCCTGGCCTGCTGCCTGGGAGGGCCACACTCCAACATCTGACTCCTTTGTGAGATAACTGGGATTCTCCAGGCCTTCCCAAACCTGGTAACTTCCCGTAGACACCTCTCTTCTCTTCTCCTTCCCTGATGTTATCAGGGGCCAGGATTCACTGTGGCCCTTTGTGGCTCACAGCCGCAGTTTCCGTCCGCACACGTGTGTGTCACATTATCTGTCAAGAGGCCAGACGTCATTTCCTGCATATTGGAAGATGAGGGTAACGGACAGGAAAGGGAAAGAACGCACAGACTGACATCCAGGGATGGACAAACAGAGAGATTGTGTGTAGTTAACAGAGGCGGACAGTAACTAAGTACATTTACTTGAGTATTGTACTTAAGTACACTTTTTGAGTATCTGTACTTTACTTGAGTATTATTTTTTCTGGAAACTTATGACTTTAACTTCACTACATTTGAAAGACAAATATTGTACTTTTCACTCCACTACATTTCTATCAATGTCCTCGAAGTAGAAAGTCGTTACTATGTAGCACCTTTGAAAGTCAGTGGGTGATTTCTTTCTTCTCTAAAACTTGACTTTCTTTTTTTTCAGACAGTTTATCAGTAATCACTCTTGTAGGGCTACATGAAGAGTTTTTGTTTAGTTTTTTTTCCCCATAGGTTTTTAACATTTTAAAAGCTCTTTATTCCAAATACACTACAAGCTAGTCAGTGTATTCAGTAGGTGTAATGTATTCTAAGTTGCTTCAGAAGTATTGCAAGTACTACTACGTACAACAATAAAACAGTGCATTGACATAAAAAAGGAAATTTACTTTTGGTACTTAAGTACTTTTAAAAGCAAGTACTTCTGTACTTTTACTTAAGTAAAAATCTGTCTTTACAACTTTTACTTGTAATGGAGTAATATCTGACCAGCAGTATCTGTACTTTCACTCAAGTAATGGAGTTGAGTACTTTGTCCGCCTCTGGTAGTTAATGTTTCTCGATCCAGGATTTCATATAAAAAATTGGCTCCAATGGACGGTTAATCCCTCCCTTGAGTTTTCTGAACAAAGCAAGCAGGTTTAATGGCCTGTTTGCATGCATACAATTTATACAGGTCAGAGTGCATGAATAAACTGAAGTTGGCAAGAGCACAGCTAATGCTGTGCTAACGCTACATTTTTGAATATTAATATGAAAGCCAGTTTTCAATTCAGTATAAAAAAAATAAAAAGTTATTGTGAGATAAATTTATAACAAAGAATAAGGCACAATTCTGAGAAACTAAATTGCAATATGGAGATGTAAAATCACATTGTCAGTTGCGATTGTGAGAAAAAGTCACAAACACAACAAACATCATAACAGTCATGTTAGAAGCTATAATGTTAACATTTTGAGAAATTGTGCAGTTGTGAGACAGTATAAATAATATTATAATATATAAAGTCACAAAAAGCAGAAAATTATGGTATATTAGGGTATATAATGAATACCCAATTATGAGAATGATATAATAGTTGTAAGATATAGTCGCACGTGTGAGATACAGTATAAGTGATATAGTAAGTTATTGTCATTCACAAGTAAAGTAAAAAAAGTGTCACATTGTTAGACTGTTGGACCCGTTTTGCCTCCGTAGTTCTTCCTGTGTTTCCTTTTATGGTCTTTTTCCTGTTCTTGTTTAGTTTGATTACTTTATGATTGCATGCACCTGTGTTTCCCTGGTTGCCCTGTGTTTATAAGCCCCAGTCTGTTCAGTTTGGTTTTGTCGGGTCTACTTGTTGTAAATGTCTTCCTTGTGCTCTTGGACTCCCTGTTGGATTATTAAAGACTCTCGTTTTTGTGAAATCTCCACATCTCCTCGTTTCTTCGTGCCCGTGCTCCAGCGTATTGTGACATACAATTACAACAAATGAAGTCATCATATGAGATTCAGAGATATAATGTTGCAAATATAAATTACATATAAAGTTAAACAAATATATAAAACCACAAATATAGATTATGAAATTAGCAATTTTGAGAAATTTTATAATTGTGAGATATTAAGTTGAAATTATGTGATACAGTATAAGTCATATTGTAAGATATTTAATCATATTGTGAGAAAAAGTAAAAAACAAAAAGTGTGGCAATTACAACAAATTAAGTCACTTTATGAGATTCAGAGATATAGTGTTGCAAATATGAGGAATAATGTTATCAGAATTACTAGTTTTAACTCTAAGGCTCTTAATTTATCTCTATGTAAAATACTGTACAAACACATAAAAATAGCTATACCAAAATTTTTAAACCGTTGCGAGTTTGCTTTTTTTTTGCCACCCTCATCTGTGTTATCATAATTTGTAGTCTGACGCATACTCGTCACAACATCTTTGTCTTTAATTTTTTTAATAAAATTATTTGTATATTTTATTTTATATTTTGTGTATAGGCCTATATATTCCTTTTTATGTAGCCTATATAGTTGTATTCTGTTTTCTCCGTTCACAGAAACACTGCAGGTGCGTGATGTGACCTTGTGTGAATCTGTGTTCTACACTGGTTTCAAACAAAAATCTGCATATTACCTGCCATTAATTTTCACTTAAATGTAGGCCTAATGCTTGGCGGTTCGTGACATATCCTCGAAAAACTCTAACTTCTAGTTCTAAATCTAGTTAATAATTAATGTAATTATTCATTAATAATTTAATTAATTAATTAAATTTAATTTAATACTGGTATAAAATGTATAGCCTGAATGCCTGTAAGTCGCTTTGGATAAAAGCATCTGCTAAATGCATAAATTAAATTAAATTATTATTAATTAAAATTAATTGTCTATTTATTAATTTTCCATGAGTTGGCTAACACAAGTTCAAGGACCGCATGTCATCACGTTAGTGTGGAAAAGTATTACAAAAACTGTCAAGACTTCCTGAAAAAACATTTCCCTAAATAAAGCCACATGTGCCGCGAGGCCATGGAAAACAAATGCAAACACAGTGTTCACAGTTTTACAGAAATATTCAACACTCTGTCCATTAGGTGCAACTTAATGAGCCTTCTGAACCACGACAGTTAGCTGTGCTTTGACCCCAATAAAGCTATTTCACAGGAGGGAGAGAATGATTTTGCCCCCACCACTTGGCTACCATCTGAGTTACAGCTAGGCCATGATCCGACTCCATCCGCATCCTTGGCTGGACTCAGGGGTCTGATTTCAATGGCTGCCTAAGCAGAGTTTGACTTTGAAGGCTTTGATCCTGGGGCAATGCTATGGCATTTCAAAAAATGCAGCATGTCAGACCTCCAGGGTCACTGGGATCACTTAGCGCTGCTGAAAATAAACAGTGGTGAGCCGCGATTTGGGGAATCTAAAAGGGGCCTGATATTAGCAGGTGCCCCGAGGTGGACTGGAGAGTGCTGGAGAGAGCAGGTCATTGACCTTGGACCATGGAGAACTTTTTTTCCCAGAAAAACCTGGAGGCCTGACTTCATTTTGCAGCCAGTGCTTCTACTGCTGTTTTGAACCACACTGTCGACCACTGCCAGCCCCTCCAACCCCCCCCCCCCCCAAAAAAAAAACTATTTTAAGTTAAAAAAAATGTTTCCAGCTAAAGTATTTTCCAGTGATTGAGCTATTAAATCTGGTAACTGGCAAGAGATTCACCAGAACGGAAGCAGACCATTGACATCAGAATAGAGGCACATAATTGACCAATCAGATGAGCACATGCAATCACAACCAATCATCATTTAGCTTCCTTCCAAAAAGCTGTGTCCAAAATCACTCATTTATTACTCCTATATAGTGCACTATGTAGCATTCACTGCAAAGGGAATAGTGAATAAGCGAGTGATTTTGTACACAGCCAATCAAACATTTATTTCATTTTTCCATTTATATTTTCAAATAAATGAACATAAAATGTTAACAATTTTTTCAAATAAATTACATTTTAATTGTGCTAGTTTTATTAGCCATTATTTGTATGCAGCGCAAAATACATTTCCACACTGCCTCATGTATTGAGAACTCGATGACACTTAAAGCCTTTGTATAATGCATTACATTATACCAATTTATGATGGATGCTTTGTATCTTTTGACAAATAATTATAACAAAAGTTAAAATGCCTTGTTACATCTGATATTGGTTGTTTGTTGTGTGTTTTAATGCATTATATTTTCTGATGGTGTGACAATGAATAAATAGTATTTAAAATATATTATAACGATGGTTAAACTTTTTTATGATTACAGTTATTCATGATTTCACAGAATGCATTAAATGGTGCATTTCAAGGCTTCAAGTAAAGTGTTACTAACATCATTGTACACAAAATATGTGAAAATATAGAAAGCAAAACTTTTTGGCTATTGTGTACCATTTAAAATGCCTTTCATACTTTGTAAATGTATAACAACAAAACAAACCAACAGAAAAAAAACCACATGGCATACTGTACAAAGCTACTCTAACTGTATTAGTGACACACCTATCTAATGTGTGGTTGACTCAGTACCACTAATACACTATTAATTGCTGAGATCTAAACAGGGATGTAACCTCTAGGTGACAAGCTCAAATGATATGTTAACATCAGCCACCAGCTATGATACCTAAGGTTACCATTTAACCGAGAAGCAGAAAGTGACACTGTCTTCCCTTACAGAGCCTCCAGACAATATTCAGAGATTGAGCTGTCACTTTTCATGTGTGTCTTCTTTTTTTTTCTTTCTTTTTAAACCACAGATTGATTTAAGCATGAACACATCTGATACACTGTCAAAACCACAGTACAAACCTCAGCCTGGAGTGTAGGCATATTTATACAATGGGGGTTGGTTAAACCAGCCTTTTCTCCACTACAATGTCTTAAAGGGGTCAAATGATGCGAATAAAATTTTTTCCTTTCTCTTTGGAGTGTTACAAGCTCTTGGTGCATAAAGAAGATCTGTAAAGTTACAAAGACTAAAGTCTCAAATTCAAAGAGATATTCTTTATAAAAGTTAAGAGTCAGCCACACCTACCTAAAATGGCTCATTCTAACACGCCCCCACATATCTACATCACTATCTGGGAAGATTTGCATAACGCCGCCCAAATGTTCACGCAAAGAAAGAAGGCGTAACTTTTATTCTTGCTGTAGTATTGTTGTTGCCGCCGCCATGTCGTGAAGGCACTGTGTGTTTCGTTGTGAAAGCGAAACTACTTTGTTTGGCCTTCCAAAAGAGGACGATATCTGCTTCGTCATGCCTGGAGCTGATCCGTGCTGGTCGCTGAGGAAATACAACACCTTTGGCTGTGGATCGCCGGATCGGCTTTCACAGTGGACGAAGCAGAGTCCAGCCCAGGGTCGTCACATGTGGTTGCCGCAAGCCTCCTTCGTCGAATCCGCTGGCCGCTCTGTTCTCAAGCCCGCCTCCTCTGCTCACTCTAGCCCTCCGGCCGTTCTTCACTCTAGTCCCCGGCCGCTGCTCACTCTAAGCCGCCGTGTGTGACGCTGCGTTTCGTTGTGAAAGCGAAACTACTTTGTTTGGCTTTCCAAAAATGGACATGACTAGAAATCAGTGGTTAAGTTGTATTTACAACACTGTTCCAGAACACTTCAACCCAAATATTCAGATGTGTGCAGCACATTTTATGGAGGACTGTTTACTGATCCTGGTAGAGTAGACTACAATGCTGATTGAAGATTGTAAGCACGTTTTTTATATTTTACATATTTTATATTTAAAGCAAGGTTTTTGGGCAGTGTAGAGTAGGGCTTGTTGTTTGTCATTTCTCCGATCACAAATGCAGATATGGTTTTATGTTTATTCGGCGCGATGCAATGCAACGCGTAAAAAGACAGTATAAGTCATTATAATCCATAATTATGTCCCCACTGGATGCAATGAATGCCTCGTTTATAATGGGTTTTCATGTTTTTGAATCATCGCTCTGGCCTGACAGGGCATCATCACAATATGGTAGGGGCGTAACATTTCCGTCACACGCTTGAGGTATTCGGCCAATCATAACGCACTGGATAGTTGGCCAGTCACAGCACACCTTGCTTATCAGACCGATGAGCTTTATAAAAATCGACGCATTTCAGAAAGGCAGGGCATAGAGGAGAAACAATAATGTATAGTATGTGGAAAATAATGTGTTTTTTTAACCTTAAACCGCATAAACACATTTCATTACACCAAATACACAAAATAATGTTATTTTTAGCAACATCATATGACCCCTTTAATGCAGTAATCTAAACTCATAATTAGAAGTTCTGCACTCCACAACACAGTGCAGATCTAATGCTGAAATCTTCACTACATCACAGAAAGCATGATACTAAAAGGGATACCCTTCTGAAAAATAAGTGCAATTTAACATACATTCAAAAAATATTTTACAGAAAAGTATTTAAGGAAACAATATACTTTAAAATAATATACTAAATGAGAACTGAATGTAATGTTTTATGGCATTAAATGCAATTGTTTGAACTTTAAAGTGTTTTTTCTGACCCATTTAAGTAGGACTTAAGCACATCTTTATATGTAATTTCTTAATCAATACTTCAACTGTCTTTAAAATATGATTAAAGTGCACTTGATTGTACTGACAAGCATTTATGGTAAACTAAAATATCCTTTAATGTCATTTCTAATAAAACTTGCATGTCATGTTTTTAAAATTTGAACTACACATTTGTAATGATGTTGCAATTTAGTACATTTAAATCAAATTACCATATCCAAATAGACACTAAAGTTAAAAATATACTAAAATATTTTACAAGTGGTTTAGTATGTTAGTCAACACATCAAACTAAGTGTACTTCTTTAAAGCATGACAAAAGATTAATATGATGAATGTGTAATCTCTACACTTTAGTACACTTCAGGTAGCCTTTTATTTCAATAATATTATATTATCTGGAAGTAGAGTTGTACATATACACGCACACACTTTTAAGATTACAACACATTCAATACAATGAATCACACTTCTTTTTCAAAGGGTTGTTCACTCTGAATGTATATTTTGTTATCATGTTGTTCCCCATCTGGATTACATTTTATTTTAATGATCATCTTCAGAAATTCTCATTAGAATGTTAGTAGAATATTAGTAGATTGTTAGGATAGGGTAAGGTTTAAAGTTAGGGATAGGGTTAGTAGAAAAATAGTGAGTAGTTGCCATGTACTGGCAAAGTTACTTATAAACCTTTTGTAGCCCCGCCCCTTTTCAGCGCTGCATTCATTGTCTTCTGAATTCAGTTTGTATTTGCACATCGTGAATTCAAGAATGTACACATTTTTGAATGAACTGCTCATTTAGGTTATGACGTCCACCTCAGACATTACAATGCTCATGATAACTTTCATTATCTCTACAATAAGTAAATCCACTGCAGCAGCTAATAACTCTTCAACAGTGATGCTACAGATCTACCTCAAAAAGGAAGTTCAAAGACAGGATTCTAAAGATGGCTGTGCGCTTGTTTCTCTGGCGCTATAGTCAATCCAATGTCTGTTGGTTGACCATCAAAATAAAGTGTTAGCAGATATCAAGCAGACAGTCCACTAATATTCTAATCACTGGCAGATGACATGTAGTTGAAAATGTACTAATAGTAAGCAAAATGTCTAAGGGGGACCATCAAAACAAAGTGTTCCCCGAATCCATATCATATTCTTTCTACTGTAAAACATAAAAGGTGAATTTTTGAAAAATAAACTGACTTTTCAGTATATGAAAGTGAATTGTAACTGAGGTTGTGGAGCTCCAAAATGACCAAAACATATTTATAAAAGTGGTCCATAAGCTGAACGTCCCAGGTTACGTATGTAACCATGGTTCCCAGAGGGAACGAGACGCTATGAGAGACCAGAGGCTATGAGTTGTGCCCCCTCAGGGGCCACACCCACAGCTTCCACAACTCTGGGCGGGGGTGAAGGATCATACCCTCCGCCTGTGAGAGGAGATCTCTCCTGATGGGAATCTCCCATGGAGTGCCGTCGAGGAGAGAAATCAGGTCCGAAAACCATACTTGGCCCGGCCAGAATGGGGCTACTAGCAATAGACGGACCCTGTCCCAACGCACTCGCTCTAGAACTCCCGGGAACAGAGCGATCAGGGGAAAGGCATACAGACGAAGCCTCGGCCAAGTCTGTACCATAGCATCCAGCCCCAGTGGAGCTGGATGAATCAGAGAGAACCAGAGGGGACATTGCGATGTCTGACAAGTCGCAAACAAGTCCACCTGAGCCTGGCCAAAAACTCTCCATATCTGCTTCACCACCTCGGGGTGAAGCATCCATTCCCCGGGCCTCGGCCCCTGCCTCGACAGGATGTCTGCTCCCATATTGAGATGCCCAGGAATATGAACTGCTCTCAGCGAGAGGAGTTTGCCCTGGGACCACACAAGGATCTGGTGCGCCAGCTTGTATAAGGGGCGCGAACGTAGACCTCCCTGGTGGTTGATATAAAAGACCACCGCTGTGTTGTCGGTGCGCACCAACACATGGTGATCTCTTAGGTCTGAAAGAAAGTGTTTGAGGGCTTGAAACACGGCTAGCATTTCCAGGCAGTTGATGTGCCACGTGAGATGGCGACCACTCCACAGACCACGGGCAGGGAGGCCACTCATGACTGCTCCCCAACCAGTGAGGGACGCATCCGTCGCTAGCGTTACGCGGCGACAAGGAGCTCCCAGCACCGGACCCTGAGACAAGAACCAAGGTTTCCTCCACATGTCTAAGGTACGTAGGCATCGCCGCGTGACCTTGATCATGCGAAGCGGGTTTCCCCTCGGGGAGAACCCCATGGTCTTGAGCCACCACTGTAGGGGTCTCATGTACAGCAGGCCAAGAGTTATCACGTTGGACGCAGCTGCCATCAGACCCAGCAGCTTTTGAAACTGCTTGACAGTGAGTGACCGGCCTTCTCTGACTCTCGTTACTGCAATGAGGATCGACTCGATCCGAGCAGGAGACAAACGTGCCTGCATTGTGGTCGAATCCCACACCATGCCCAGATAAGTGGTCCTCTGTAATGGAGAAAGCACACTTTTCTTTGGTGTTTAGTCTTAACCCTTTGGGGTCGACAAACGCGGATATGCGTTTTGTGGCATCTTCTCCTGATAACACAGAAAATAACTTAAATTACACTTTCAGTTTTGATCTTACAGATAAGAGCAATACATCAATCGAATCTGTAAATGGTCTACTTTTATTTGTATACACACATAATAACAACAAAACTTTGTACATTTATAAAATAAAGAAAACAAACAGGGTGCTCTGTCTGCCGCCTTGATCTGCGTGATCTTTATTTAGAAACGCGTCCATAAAATGAACTGTAACTCAGCAAATACTCAACAAAGAGACATGAGAGAGATATCTATAGAAAGCTTCACATGTCTACTTTTAAACTAAGGAAGTCTTATCGAAAGCAAATATTCTGTGATAAAGTAATCCATATGAAACCAACGTGATGTCCAGTCTTTCACGTCTCCCTTCACTTAACAATAACTGTAGAACACACACTATTTACACACTCATACACTTATTTATCTAACACTCATACTCAGTCTACACCTCAAATTTGCACATAATATACAGTAACTGTACATACAAAAACTGTCTATTGTAATATACCTGCACATACAATTGTCGATTTATATATTTTTATTCCTTATTTACTTGTTCTATTTTATTTATATTTTATTTTCTGTGTTTTTTGTTCTGTCACTGTCATTCTGTTACACTGTGGAAGCTTCTGTCACGAAAACAAATTCCTCTAATGTGTAAACATACCTGGCAATAAAGCTCATTCTGATTCTTCTGATTCTGATTATCTCTAATGCGACCACGCTCACGAGCGTGCTATAGATATGATAATCGTCCACGTGAAGCGTGCAGCGTGTAAACGCCCACATCACAGCAAACTAATTTTTTTTTTATTTTACTGTTCGCGTCGCGCTGAGAGGAATAAGACAGAATTCACCTCAAGAAGCTTTGGATTACCTTGTTATACCCATGTCTTATGGAGTAATGACGCTGAAATGTTTGAAACAGTTTTAATTTTCGTTTGGGACTGTGGCTGCATCACCGGCATCTTGCAAAAGAAAGGCACACGCATGTCGTTCAGTTTTGAGTTCGCTGGAAAATCCTACTGAGTAAGTGCACAGTATAGTAATTGTTATTGTATTATTCCTAGAATATGTGGTAATATTATTTGTGGTTGATAGTGTTAAAATGTAAGAATTGGCATTCTGTTTTCTCATGAAGTATGCATACTATTGTAGGATATCAGACCGAATCAGACAATCTAAGATTTGGTCAGAACCGAGTTGAGGCACGAGGAGTCACAAAAATTCCACAGAGGCCCCTGACAACAGGATGTCATAAATCGGACCCCAGCCTCTCTGAAGCAAGCCTAAACCTAAGCCCCTGTCACAGAACAGTTTTCAACATTAACACAAAAGAACACATTGACAAGTCCAATTTTGGGGCAAGTTATCAAGAATAATGGTCAAAAGAGATGCACAGCGTGACCGCCACATGGAAACATGTGACAGTGATCACAAGCTCCTCGTAAATTGACTTCCCCCACTTTACGACAAGAACAGAGAGACTAAAATTCTTTACAGACATTTTAATCTCTGGTCTCCTTACGTCCACAGAATGCCAAAGAAACTTCATTTCCATGTGAAGATGCATCTAAATGACACTAAAAGGACTCGAGCAACTAACCATTGCTATATATCTAACCCCATATCATGTATCTAACCCACATGTTTAACCATCATGTCTTAATCATTTATTGTGTATGTATTGTGTGTTAATAACTATTGAATCTAAGGTACTGTGGGGAATACACCACTCTTGCCTTCACCTGCATCTCTCACAGTAAGGGGGCACTCGTTCAGTTTTCAACTCCGTTCAGAATCTTCATCTTCATCATCTCCGTTCAGAGTAAGTGTGCATTCAGTTTGTGTAAACAGCATGCTTGCTTTTTTATTTCAGATGTGAGAATAACAGTGCAAAAGAACCTATTGCAAAGAGAGCCAAAGCAAATAAGCAGCCCACTCGGTCATGAAAACCAGAGACTGAAGTTGACATGTTCCACAGGCTCTGAGATTCTTGCCTGCACAGGAACCCGGACCACAGCTAAGACCATGTTATGCACACACTCCCAAAATTATGTGATAGTTGTATATATTCTAAATAAACTACAAACAATTTTTTTTTCCTCATTCTTTCTTGTAGCAATTCCCTCAGTCACACACCTGACTGAAATGCTCATTATGCAGCTCATTATGCAGGCCTTTGTCTTCTCAGGTGTGAATCACATCATTATCCATGACCATTCACGCCCCCTCGCATATTCCTTTTCTACACAAAATGTGTCTTAGAAAATTTAAATCAATACATTGTTTTCTGTGAGTGAGTAAACAAGATGATTTTCACATCATTCTGAAGCAAAAACTCTAGACTTCAAATCCAGTTCTCAATAGTCTTGTGAGCGAATGTTCTGTATGTGTTTTATGGCCTTATTTCAGTGACTTTAAAATTTTAGTTTTTCACTAAGCACGCATTAACGTTGTTTTCTCAAAAACACAATCACGTACATACATGCAGCTCACATATTATTGTAGCCCAGTTTGTGCTGATTATGGTGCTACTAAACTTAGCCATTAAAATGTTTATTAGCAACTGAAAAAAGCACAAATGTCAGGACATGTCAAAACTTCTCCAGGGCCCAAAACACCCTCGGACCCCAGAGGGTTAACCCCAACTCTTTCATATGAGCAAGAACGACATCTCGATGCCAAACCACCATCTGCTCTGATTGAGTTAAAATCAACCAATCGTCGATATAATTGAGTATGCGGATGCCCTGGAGTCGCAGAGGAGCCAGAGCAGGATCCACACACTTTGTGAAAGTACGGGGTGAGAGTGCTAGGCCGAAGGGAAGGACCCGATATTGGTAAGCTTTGCCCCTGAAAGCAAACCTCAGGAACTTCCTCTGACTGGGAAGGATGGAGAAATGGAAATAAGCATCTTTTAGATATATCGTGACAAACCAGTCCTCGGACCTGATCTGAGACACGACCTGTTTGACAGTGAGCACTTTGAACTTCAGACTCATGACTGAGCGGTTCAATAGCTGCAGATCTCAAATTGGACACAACCCTCCATCCTTCTTTGGAACAATGAAGTACCGGCTGTAGAACCCGGACTCTCTGTCGAGAGGAGGGACCACCTCGATGGCCTCCTTTCTCAAGAGAGTATTCGCTTCTTGTTCTAATACCAGAGCCTGCTCGGGGCCCACTAATGTGAGGAAAACCCCTTTGAAAGGCGACGACAGAGCGCCGAACTGAATGCGATAGCCTCTTTCTACAGTTTGCAGGACCCAACGAGATACATTTGGCAGTAGTTTCCATGCTGCTAAATAATCTACTAAGGGAACCAGTCTCTCGAGACTGGCCTCTGGTGTGCTTAGAGCTGCTAGCTGGGTGCCCTGAAGCGGAGGACCGTGAGGAGACGGCCGAGCTAGCTGCTCGAGAGACCCCCGAAGGGGTGGCGAGGCTCTCAGCTCAGCTACGTTCCCGGGCAGAAAATACTGAGAGAAACACTCGCTGAGGAGAGATGGACACCGTGTAAAGCGGTGTACCCCACTCTTCCCCAGTAGGGGCCGCCCTCAGCAGCTCTGGGCTTAAAAATGTCAGGACCGCTTCGTCGAGGGCTTCCTAGACTGAAGCACGACCCTCAGATCGGGCCTCACCTTAGAAGCCCCCGACTTAGAGCGCTGCTGTCCTCTGTCCCGCTGCGGGGGAGCGCGAGAGGCAACGCTCTGTATTCGGACCTCCCTGTATGAGGAGCTGGTACTCCTGCCCAGCAGCCCCCAGAGCTATAGAACGGCGAGGGAGAAAATGCTGGAATGCCGTCGCCTGTCTACGAGCCTCCTGGTATCTGTCGACGATGGAATTGACGGCGTCACCGAACAGACCAGAAGGCGCAAGCGGGGCATCCATGAGGCAGACCCTGTCCTTCTCTTTCATATCGGACAGGGTCAACCATTAATGCCTCTCCGCCGCCACCAGAGCAGCCATGGACCGCCCAATAGCACGGGCGGTCTCCTTGGTGGCAAGGAGAGCTAAATCAGCGGTTCTCCTCAGTTCTAAGGTGTCATGCTCGCCTTCATCAAGCTCTTTTAGCAGGTCAGCTTGGTACGCCAGTAACACTGACATAGTGTGTAGACACGCACCAGCCTGACCCGCCAAGTACCCCTTGCGCACCAGTGCTGAAGTGGTTCGCAGCGGCTTGGAGTGCAAGACCGGAACTTTCAGAGACGGCGCTGCACCGGGCGACAGATAGCTCGCAAGCGCCTGCTCTACCCGGGGCATCGCTCTGTAACTGCATTCACTCCGCCCTTAGCACGCAGAAAGCGTTCATCAAGTTTACTTTTCTGTGGTTCAGCCTGTTTCTCTGTGGGCCACTCGATGGTTAGCTTGGCAACCGCACGAGTAACTACCTCCAATAGCTCCACATATTGTGGGGATTGAGGGGGCAAATCCTCGACGCTTTCCACATCAACCTCCTCGGAGGAAGATAGGAGAAGCGCCGAGCCTGCTCTCCGGGCAGTGGATCTGGCAGGTGAGGAAGAAGACTCGCCTGTCTCCATTCCCTCCACCAGATCCAGCTGCGAACCCCACGAGTGCAGCTGCCTCTCCGTCTCAGCGGAAGCAGGGCCAGCACCGGGAGGAATGCTGGTGAAGGCGCCCTCCTCAAAGAGAACCTTCCGGGAGTGAACCAAATGCAGTGGCAACTGCTCACAATGCAGGCAGTCGGCCCCCCTCGAGAGCCGACGCCGTGTGCTCCGCTCCCAAGCAGACCACGCACAAACTGTGTGTATCCCCGCTCTTGATGTAGCGTGGGCAGGGAGGAACACACAGTCTATAACGCAATCTGCTTTCGCCCCTTGTTTGTCTTTACTTTTGCTTTAGACATGCTGGAGCTTTATGCTTTTTTTTGCTGAATACTTTGTGTAAATTTGAACCGACAACAATAAATAAGACTCACAGAACATAGATTGTGACCGACACACACAGAGAGCTTTGCTGAATGACAGAAAGCTAACTCCGGCTGTACCTCACGTGCTTTTAAAGCTTCCTGGTCATGACGTCACCCACCTCTGACGCCTCGCCCACCGATTGGACTGATTACACATATGATTCAGAGCTTGGTATCGCTGAAGGCGTTCCCCTAGCGTTTTCCGACGCAGCTCGAGTTCCCGAAGGGGAACAATAGTTTTGTGGGAGGAACATATGAAATCTTGACATCAGCCCTATACAGTTTCTTGGTCTGTTCATAGAATTCATTTAAGGAGTAGCGGTTCACAGATGATCATTTCTTTCTTTCTTTTTTTAGTAGCATTTCATGAATGATTTATTCTTTGGAGTCAAATCTTTTGAATGAATCTGTTGATCCAGTTCACAAAACCGGTCTTAATTATTCATTTAGAACCAGACCAATCCGGTTCTCGAGTTTTGCTGATGCAGTGATCCAGTCGCAACAGTTAATAAATTATCAATGAAATAATTTTGGTTACACAAAACTAGTATACGGCTTCAGAAGACTTGATTTATAGTGCATGTTTCACCTGGACCATAAGTTTTAAAACTTGACAGCCTCAGTCCTTATTCACCTTCAATATGATTGATAACAATTTTCCAAAATTCACATTCTGTGTTCCACGGAAGAAAGAAAGTAACACATGTTTAGAATGGCATGGGTGAGTAAATAGTGACAGAATTATGTTTTTTTTTTTGGTGATCTACTCCTTTAAGCATTACATTTGGAAGACAGATTATATATTTTGATATGTAATTGGACAGAACCAACACACATGTGGTGTGCACTAACCTCATGAACTTTGGCCCATTAGTCTGTGTCAGCAGGCCCTACACCTTTTGAGGAACTGGAGCACCATTTGCCATTTTTCACCTGCTTAAGAACTGAATGACAAGTAAAGGTCTTGGCTCACAAAAAAAGGCCCGTTGCTGGTCCTCTACAAAACACCCGGAGTCACAGCGAGCAATTCACATTACTGAAAATAACCCCTGCATCCATGTCTCTCATAAACTTCTCCCTCAGACAACAACTCCACCCCCACCACCCAACCATATTCCAGCTCCCCCCAGAGCTCTGTGACACCAGCAGGTGCTCTTTGTCATTGGACCTGCGGCACATGCTCCCAGACTCCAGAATAGCAGCCGAAGGGCCCAATCTCTCGTCCTTCAGTGCCCCCTCTTTTGTTTCACACTGTAGCTTCAGCTCAATGCCATTTTTGTTCTCATGTGTCAAAAGTTCACTATGAAATATGGCTCTCTGGAATATTCATTTTAAGTCCCATAAGAGGAACACACTCAAACGCACATTCAACTGTGTTTTTATTCTTCTAATGACTCTTTGATAAACCTCAGCTAAGAGGAAATCCCATTCTGTAATATGAGAAAGCCATCCAGAGCTTTACATCTGTCATGCACATAATAGAAGAAGAAGAAGAAGAAGAAGAAGAAGAAGAAAAAAACACTTTCAGATTTATGTCTTACAGGTCATGGAGATAAATCTACTCGGGACTAATTTCTAATGATGTTGTGAATGGTAGACATCAGTGCAGTTTGTGTGAGAACATGTTGCACTTTAATGCCATCTGTAACACAAACCAATACTTATCACAGATGCAAATCACATAAAAGAGGCAAACAAATTTCAGGGAGCTTTGAGATGTCATATGCACAGATTAAAATTGGGAAATGTTACAGCACTGCCCGCAATGTTCACAACATGTACAGTATACTCTGCTTCTGAGCGATTTCCTGTTTTTATTCTGTATTTTAAGTCTTTTCTGTAAAACTTTAAATAGCAGTGTCCTATTACATATAATTTATAATTAAAATGAATCTAGGGTGACCATATGTTCTATTTTTCCCAGACAAATTCTGGCCGCGATTTCTCATACATTGCACATTGTACATACATGCTTTGACTGTTAAAAATAGTTAAAAATGACAGTTATGTGAATTTCAATTCAGTTATGAAATTTATAATATACTTCATATTCAAATTTGAAGTGATATTGTGCATCCTGTTTGCTACCAATTCTTAACTAAACTCAGTTAAACTTCAATTAGAATTTAAAAGCATTCTCATTTAATTCTGGTACTGTTACTGTATACTAGAAACATCACACACTAATTACATATTAAGTAGGGCTGTTAAATTACAGTTTTTATTTTTTTAATCAATGCACTTGAATGATGTCAAATGATTTAACTAAACTGCAAGTAATTGCTTGTATCATTAATTCTTCTGTTTTTTTGTTTTGTTTAGTTTTTTTAGAAAAAGCCTTCAAAGGAAGATAATTCAAAGACGATGTGGCAGAAGAAAGCATTAAATACAAAATTTAGATGTCATGCTACATATTACATATGTTGTTTTAAAGGCACAGTATGTCATTTTCACTGCAAGAGAGCGCATATTCAAAATAAACAAATAGACAAAGGCGTAATTAGATGACGCCGTGACTGGGTGTGGAATCATGGGAGTTGTCGTCTTCATCCCCACAACCAGGGGCGCGGGAAGATGTTTTCGGTTGGTGGTGCTGTGTGTGTCCGTGTTGGGATGGGGGGGGGATGCTGGTTCACTTACGTCGGTGCTCGTGCTGGGGCTGGTGTTGTTTGGATGCCGATTTTGGAAAGTTTTTGCTGGGATGGGCATTTTAAAAAATCGGAAATTCGCTTTTGCGCCATTATCTCCTTGTATTAAAGTTAATCTCGTTTGCATTCTGTACAGTTCATGTCTGATACCACGCGTTAGCGTCACGTGTTCATGAGGATTAGGCTAATCATCCCATATAGAAAACATCACAAGTAAAATTAATCATGTTTATAAAGATAAACATGGGGTTTATTATAGCCCACTTACAATTTACATTTCAGAGATCATTACAAATAAATTATTAAATGCTAAAACTGAATAAATTTAAATGAACAAACTTGGCGTTGCGTTTGCAACCATGTGAAAACAGGGGTGCTGCAGCCCCCTCAGCACACCTACTTCCCGCGTCCCTGCCCACAGCCGATGCAATCCGATGGGACTTGGGCAGAAATCATGTTCATGGATGAGCTAATGATTTATTAACGTAGTAGAATGAAGCAGGGTGAGGTTGAAAGCCGTCAAAGCAAAACGAGGCCGCTGAACGAGCGTGACACACGGCTCGAAAGCAGCGGAGCTTTTATTATGCCACAGTCGACCGCTTCCACTCCTTCCGGTCGTGCGTATGTGGGGAAAAAAACAGCGCTGTTTTATCATACTAGATACGTTTGAAAGTTCTGTTATAATGCTACTCTGTGCGGTCGTCACCGGTCTATTAAAACGCACAACATATTAAAGCGTCTTTAGTGTTTTCATGTTTTCTACAAAACCGAGAAATCGAGAGGTTATGACGTCATTGGCAGGCAACACAGCAACACTATGGACACGGTCCATGTCACTAGTTAAAATTGCTTATTTCTTTGGATTTACACATTATTCTAAACATTTGGGATAATGTAAGTACACAGGTCAGCAAAATATATAACACTGTTCTAGTGGTTTTTGGATATTTTAATAAAAAAAATCTTACATATTATGCCTTTAACCATACAGTTTTTTTCTAAATGCCCTCATGTGTTTTTTTCCCCTCCCTCTTTTGCTGCTACTAGTTTGCCCTCTGATTTAATTTGTTTTGTTGGTTTGCTGTTCTCCTTGGAGAGCGCTTGTTCCAACAGACACGCAAAACTAGGTGTTCTTGTAGCACAAGGGCATGAACATGGACTCCCATTCACCTTGTGTTTCAGTGCTATTTCTCTCACCCATAGTGGCCCCTAAAAATCAATAGAAGTTCATGATCTAACTGTGTCTGGGGCACAGATGTACACAACTGTGTGTACAAGTTCAGCTGAGGACAAGCAGCCACAGAGGATTCGTCCGCAGCCATATTATTTCCTACGTGACAACTGTACAGTGAGCGATTTGCTCACTCAGAGCGTAGGAAATGAGAAATTTTATGGCATCTGGAATCCAACACCATTCTTTCCTACCTCTCCATCCATGTCACTTCCATTTATTTACACCTCTTACAGACAGGCTTTGCATCCACACTACAAAATGTAGCCACAAAATAGAGTCTGACCCTTTGGTATTTGCATGCTCCTTTTTAAACACTGCCACAGCCGACATCATTCATGAATAATTGCGCAGAACGTAATGCCTTGGCGGTAGGCGAACACGAGAACAGAGCGTGTAGCCACTGCTTTGAAGTGGAATTGTAACCGCATCGATCGAGAGCTCGCTGACTAACAAGCACTCGGAGCCCAGTGTGTATGTCGCAAGGGGAGGGAGTCGCAGCACAGGGCACATTCATCAAAGAGAAGCTGAGCTGATGGAACCTAAGTGCAGTGTCATCACAAGGAAAAGGCTTGATAATCACTCATGTTGTAGTGGGATCTGCACAGGCCAGGGGAAATCAATAGTAGTTCACTGGACAGCAGCCTAGACAAAACAATCCAGAGGGTGTGTCTCATTCCACTCCTGACGTCAATCAGTATATTTATTGTGAACACTATAATTCGGCCACTAGTAAGAGCCTTGACCTACTAAATACTGGGACACTGATGGTTCAATTACATTGTGATCATGAGGCTGAATGTTAAAACATAGCTGGTATCTACCAACAAAAGTGCTGTATAGCACGCTATAACTAATATCCTTCTGGTGTAATTTGTTTACCATGCATCTTTGCTGTAGCTGTTTAAAAAACAGTGCCAATATGCTCAAAATAAAATTCTAAATAAATGTCACTATTTATAATTTAATTGTATCATTTTATTTATAATTAACTATGAACTATGTATTTATAATTAATATAAAATCATAAAATAAACAATACAGACAGATAGATGATAATTCATTTAAAAGAATATTTAAAAGAATTAAAAAACAGAAAATATTGCATTATATTATTAGATTATTTTAAAGTCATACTATATATTATAGTCATACTAAATATTATATTAAAGTCATACTAATGTACCATTAATATACAAAATAATGAATGAATGAATGAATGACAGACAGATGGATAGATGAACAGACAGATATTCATGTTTTTAAGATTTCTATACATTTTAATTCTACTTCCTTACATTCAAATGTACCATTCTGTATCCTGTTTGCTATCTCAATTTAAATAATTAATTATACTTAAATCAAAGGCATACTAATGTACAACTAATATAAAGAAAACGTATAGATTAGCTAAAATAATTGGCTGTATAAGCATCCAGCACTTACATTTGTGGAGCTCTGATGACGACAAAGACAACATTTCCAATAAGTGAACATAGTGAGCAGCCAGTGCTTACTAATATTTATGGTGCATTCATTCTCATGTCAATTCTGTCAATAGAACAGCCCTATCTAGTTATCTAGGTAGTGCACTTACTACTAAACTGGGTAGTATTAGGGAATGGACTGAGATGCACCCAAAGGCCTCACAGTCCACCAGTCCAATATTACAGCCTGATTGATGAACCCTGGCTACTAAACAAAATTCAAACTGAAATAAAAGCTTTACACACACTCAATAAAAAAGAAGGGTGTTGTTAAACCCAACATAATCCAGGAGTTTGTTTGTTAAGGTTCATTTGAAATTGACATGCAACTGTGTGAAATCCCCTTTTAAATGTTATGTTACCGAACACCAAGCAAACACTCCCAATAATTGGAATCCTACATGGTCTTAGAAATTGTCACATAAAATAAAATAAAAATCGCTTAGATTAATTTATTTTGTATTTGTTTTAAAACTAACAGATCTAACACATTTTATCATCCATTTAACAAAACACTCTCTTTTTGAAGATGCATGACATGGAATACAATTGTTTCCCTTCTTGGCCACATCTAGCTCAACTCCAGAACATTTTCTGGTTCTGCCTCTTCGAACATTTTTAAACGGACCATCAATCTTTTTTTTTTTCCAGGAAAATACTTTGTTTTGGTCATTCAGAATTCTTGTATTGAAAGAGAGCCGTGACTCAAGTGGACTATACGATTACAAATCTCTCTGAGCAGTACATGCTTAACTACAGCAATGGGAAAAGGTGGAGAGAGTCTCTCCATTCTAAGTTGTGGTTGACCTCATTCGGTTTTGGCTCTCACTTGAAGAAAATAACTTTGACCTTTTCTTGCTATGGCTCTGTGCTTTCAGAGGCAAAAAGGGAGACAAACAAAACACTGGCGACCAATTGCAGCCTCTCAAGTTGTCCGTTTTAAGATTATTCAACCGAGTCTAAAGAATTGTATTCTGTTTAATGCTGCTATTGAATATATGTCTCTGCTATTAAGTCTTAATATACAAATGTACCAAATTTCTCTACAGTACATTCACTATACATAGTATTAATCTACCAATTTTATGGATAACAGTTCTATCAAAACAGTAGTGAAGTGCTTTTAAATGCACTTTAAAGGGGTCCTATTATGCTCTTTTACAAAATCTTGATTTTGTTTTGGGGGTGTACTAGAACAGGCTCTCATACTAGGTTGTTCGAAAAACACATTATATTTCACATATTTTACATTATTACAACACCTCTCTCCCCAGTCTAGCATGAATGGCTTGAATAGTTCCTGTATCAAATGAAGGCCCGCCTTCTGAAATACGAAATGTGCTGTGATTGGTTAGCTGGGCCAGTGTGTGTTGTGATTGGCAGCACTCGGCCCCTTACCATAGCCGCCTGCGAGCTTCAGTGTAAATACTGCATCAAAATCAAATAAATTTGAGCACGATTTAAACCCGGATGATTGTAACCTAAGTAAATTTTGTCTCTAAATTCGTCTGCCTTGGGAAAGCTAGCGTGTCTCCGACATAGTGATAACACTCGTTGCCTTCTCTAGTGCAGCTAGACCAGGTCTCGTCCCATTCGTCGTATTTGTGATATCACAAATCCCGGAAAATATGAGTTGTAGTCCAAACGAGTCGTTCGTTGTAGTTTTTGAAAAGTGATTTCTGTTAAATAAAATATCTTCTTTTGAATTGGACTTTGAGCTTTGCAACTTTGCAGATCTTTTTTATGCTCAAACAGCAACATTACAGACTAACTAAAATTGAAAAAGTGAAAAAGCATAATAGGACCCCTTTAATAAATGCCCACTTCATTTATATCAATAATATAATATAATATAATATAACAAGCAAGATTAATGTCTTACAGGCAACTCTACAAAATAATTACAAATTAATTGCATGTTGTTCATCACTAAGCACTTATTGAGTAAATGTTTTACGGTATCAACATTAAAGTGTGTCCATATGTTTAGTATAGTGTGCTGTTAATGATTCTGCATTTTATTTTTCCACATATGAATTCAACAGATGATTCTTCTCTAAAACTGAATAATTCATGAACCGTTTCACCAAGAAACTATCATTTTTACGTGCCATAACAAAGAAATCATTCAAAGTAGGACTGTCATGAGATGACACTTTACACTTCCAATGGGAAACCGCTGTTGCGTGTCCCGTCTTGGCTGAAGACATGACAAAATGCTGAATGGAGAGGAAAAACGGGGAGGGAGGAAAACGGATCAATACTGCTCGGGAAATAAGGTAGAAAAGGTTATTTACTTGACATTGATCCGTTGCCTCAGCAGCAGAGCCGGTCCAGCATCTCTTTTGTTAACCTTTAAGCCTGAGTGTACTCACAAACGATAGGGGAGTCCACTAACAGGTGTAAATTATAGATCGAAGGAGGTCGCCATACCTCTGTCACTGCCTGGTGCCTGTGTACTTACAGCCCTGAAGAAATTTAAACATCAATAGGGATAATAAGGACAAATTTATCACACTCAGGTCCTGAAGTCCCACTGCCAGGTCTGCCCGGCGTCCTGAGCAAATGTTTCTCAGTCTTAGCCTCAATTGATTCAGACATTCTTTTTTCCCCTCAAGGATGATCAATTGTGACACAACACATTACTTTCACTCATTGTGCATGGCTCTTAGTCTGGGGGAAAATACAGACTGGAAATTTGATTTCTTTCTTTTTACAACATGAATGCCTTAATCATTTTAAAATAACGATGCGATTCATGGGATTAATCACGTGTACATAATCAGCACAAAGGTAAAATGAAATGATTTTCATAAATGACATCATATGTTGCTTTTTTTGTATGGTAAAGGTAAGATTGTAAGATTGTAATGTTAGAAACTTGATTTGAAGGAAAGTGTGTACTATAGTCAACAATGGAGAAAACAATGCTGCTTCACATATACTAAAATTACAAAGTGGACATCATTTAGACTGTGACTAAAATGAGCAAAAAATGTGTTAATAATTCAAAATGTTTCATCAGATATCATGATTACATCGGCATTAATTACATCTTTAAAATATGTATCAGTGTTTCCTACTTGCAATTAAAAATACAATATTTTCACTTCATGAAACAAACAACTCCCACAAACTTGTTATTTTCAATGAGTCAGCCAAAAAGATTCACAAACCCAGTCATGAACTCACTCATAAGTTATTGTTTGAATCAGATTCACATAGTCATATCATGACTGAGGTCACAACTCCCTCTTACTGATCCATGGGTCAATTTGAAAGTAACTCAGAAAAATTACTAGACATGTTCACAACAAAATGTTGTTGTAACAAAAATGTATTTATTTATTTAGGCAGCAGAAATCAACAGAGTGACATTTTAGAACAAATACACATCTGCATCAAGTCATTCTGTAATTTTCCAGCTAAAAATATTTCATTTTAGAACCTAATCTCTCTAATCATTTTTAGTGTGAATGCCTGGTTTACTGAACCATTAACGGTGGCTTTCATATCTAAATAGTCATTTCCATTTCCAAAGCAAGCCTCAGGCTAAAACACAGCTGAATCAGTCAGGGCTAAATCTGAGTTTTGATCAATCTCAGACCACATAACATGCTAATGTTAGTCACTGAGAACATCATACTAATCCAAGCAAAGGGCATTGGGTTCCCTTTATAAAAACACAAGACATCCCGACAACAGATATTCCTGGCAAGCCCTCCCAAGCCAAGGTTGCTGTAACTCTAACCCGGCTGTTATACTATTGGCTGAACGTCTTGCTTGGATCCTTCCCAGCCTTCATCTTCCAACATCCATCATGTTCTTTTTTTGTGAGGGAAGATGGCACAGACCTGATGCATTGGGTGAGAGACTATTTGTCCTTCCATATGCTGGATCTTGTAAGCCGCTGTATGCTATCCTGCCAAATTTTGTCCCGTGCCAGCTAAGGACACATGTTTTTACAACACAAAGTTTGGCAACCGGTCAAACAGTGGACCTGCGATTTAGGGCTTTCCAAGGTTCAGCCTGGCTGCACGGGTCATTGGGAGAGATTTAAAAACGTACACTACACACACCTGGAAATGCACATAAAACGATATTTAAAAAAATGAAACAATGAAGTTTTAATACTTAACTGTCTGCAATGGGACTGCAAAGTACATTCAGTGTTTTTCTTGGTCGACAAGTTCACTTTACAATTTCCTGCGAAAAACCGACACATCCACGAATACAAAGTTGCAGGAAAAAATATTAGAATGCTAACATGCTTTTGCTTTCACGAGTAAATGCAGAGATTACCTTGCTATTGAGATCAACCCCAGCCACCCCATTTTGCAATAAAAAAGGGGGTAAAATCTAATATTAAGTGTCAAGGCCTCAGAGGCAAGGAAAGCACTTTGAGTATTCAGTCGGTGTATCCGGGTGATTCATTTTCACGGAGGAAGCAAGCCCATGGGGTGAGGTGACCCCAAGAAGCCAAGAAATTTGTTTTTCCTTTCCTTCCTGCTCCCTTCTGGACTGCCTATATCTCACTTCCTGGAAGTACCTGTCCCTCTCATTCACTCTCAAGGACCCAGCCAATCTCCCTTTGTAAATAGAACTATGTTTTATAATTCTCTCTCTCTCCGAGATGACCGTATCAATAATGCAGGGGAACTGCATCTGTCTGGAGTGATGAGATTATTTTTCTGATTTGGCCTGACAGTTATGGTAATAGTTTGCCAAACAATCTACTCTGGCGACAATGACCACAGATTACAGCTGTTTTTAAAACGGCGTGGCTGAGGAGAGCTCCATGATTGATTGCACATGAAGAGACAGAGGCGGGCAATTTGGCCACAGCATCTCACTTGCTTTTAACTCCGCTGATACTGAAATAATCTCTTTCGTTTATCCGTTTGGGGAAATGCATAATACGGAGGGCTGCGAGTCTAAAATAGTCTGATGGCAACAAGTGTGCTACTACTGAAGAAAAATAGCCTCATGTTGTTTTTGATAACCCATGTAAAATACATTATAATGAACTTTTTAAACATTGGAGATTTCAAGGCCCGCTATGCCTGAAATGCATTTTTTTAAATACTTAGTTTATGATGATTTCACAATTAGTTTATATTAAGTATATTAAGTTTTATATGTAATAATTTATATTTTTAAAATGGATTTTCATATTTTAAGATAAAAATAAAAATATCATGGGACATGAAATTCTAATCAGAAATCATGGAGATCTGAGGTTAATACAAGTAAATATCAGTTAAGATTAAGAGAACATTTGTATGTAACAATGGATCATGTCAAGTCATACATAACATGATTTTCCATTAATGGAAACCATGACATCCACAATTTGATTGATGTCTTGCTGGCTGTCCCTCTTCCTCCTAAACTCTTTGTGGGAATGATAAAGTATGCCATCAAAACTTTTGATGTACATTGTCCTTTTGAAGGACAATCTGTGACATTTCTTAAATACAAAATAAAAACCTTTAAATTTTGTTTCATTATATTTAACAATATACTTCACTTTTGTTATCGTGCAATACCGGCTCTATTGTTACAAAGCTTACCCTTGAGTCATCCAAGTTACTGACATTTGTATAAAGTACAATCCATAATAGTCATTTATGACTAAGTAATTCCTTTGAATTGCCTAAAAGCCCTTGAGGTTAGAGACTATCAAAGACCGACATCCTTACTGACCATAAAAAAGGTAATAATCCACATTGAACTGTGCTAACAAGTCCACCAAGGCCTGCGATCTAGAACAGGGACTGTACAGGTCACAAAGCAGGTTAAGAAGCTATAATAAGCCACTACAATAATGTGACTCAGGACCGGTGAATAAAACATGATTGTAATCCACTTCTTGGCCTAAGAGGTCTCAAAAAGGCAAGGATGACACTTGTCAGACATCATGACCTAATTACTTCCATAAATAAATGATCATACTTTTCAATTTAAAGTTGCATGCTGTGCTGGGAACTGAGAATGAACTAAAGCGAACATCATCGGGAGGTTTGTGATAGTTATAGTGTTTAATGTCTCCAAAAATAAAAAAAACTAAAACACCCAAGGAAAAGGACCTGTATATATGGATTTTCCAGCATCACGTCAGACTATTAGCATTCCAGGATCTTCTCCCCATCCCTGAATGTTTGTTCTCCAGAACATTGGCAGGCTGAGAGCAGAGAGGCTCATGTTTTATTAATGACACATTAGGAGTAACACCAATCGGCTAATATAAATTTGCATATTTATTAAAAAGAAGACATTTGTGATTAATGGGATTTTGCTATGTTACATGGAAATAAGGTGAAAACTGTTGGTGACTAAATCCCTGATCTTGGCTTTAAGATGTGGCCCTGCATTGCTCTTCTGCTTAATGTTCTTAAGCATCTACAGTCATAATACAAGTGTTTAGTCAACACTGATGCCTCGCTAATTCAACTTCCCTTCAGAACAATAGAAAAATGGCACCATAAACCGCTACACACGTAAAAAATGGCTCACACATTCACTATGTTGCGTCTCCGGCGATTCTTGTAAATAAAGACGCTCTCACCTGCTCATTATGCAGCCACCCATGCTTCAAATACTGCAGGAGTATCACCGGATTTAGTCTGTGGTGTATTATGCTGCAGATCCCTAGTGGGCGAGAGAAAGACAGAAGTTGGAGTGGGTTTAGAGGGCCCGTCTGCCATCGATTCAAATATGTCCTATAAAGTAGTAAAAACAGAGAGAGAGAGAGGGAAGAAAAAACAGAATAAGAAATTGTCTTGACGACAAGGACATTGTCAGATAAGTGGAGAAGGGCAGTCAGAGAGCTATTTAGAGCGCCGGTAAATGGCCTTTTTACCATTCCGGCTCCCCCTCTCCGCTCCCTCCTCCTCTGTTTGGGGATGGCATTAGAGACTGGAGACTGACATACATTTTTTATAGCTTCATAAAGTCGTCCAATGACCAGGTCACCCTTCTCATAACTAGGGAGCAGAACGCTTGAAAAAAGCCATTCATCACTGTGAAAGGGCCTGCTTGTCCAAGCGCCTTCAAACATGCACAGAGTCTGGCGAGAGACGCTCAGCGCAAATGCTAACGTACTTCTGCCGCTAATGCCAGATGACCTTTTCACATCTATTAGCAGGCTGGCTGACGCAGAGGGCAGACATGTGCCCCGCTTGTCTCGTGCTAAAATCTCAACCGTAAAGATTACAAATACCACGCATGATTCCACATATCAGCATAAACGTTGGGAGGAAAGGTAGCGTGGCTAAGCAGCAACGCCTAATGTGGTTTCAAAAGAAATACGCTGAAACAAATAAATACGGTATGGGGATGCGTGATTCCGTCTGACGATTTATTTGGATTTTAAGGGAAGAGCATGACATGCCTTTTAAGTATGTCCCCTTTGATTTGGCAAGCCAGAAGGACCTCCAGTACAGAATTGGAATGCCCCTTGCAGAGAAACCATCACACCACCGCAGCCCATTAGTGGGCAATTAGTGACAGCTGGTGGGTTTTCAGGCTGGTAATGGGCTCAAAAGGAATACCCAAGGAATACAGAAAACAATAGAGGGAACATGGCGAGTGTTTAAGAAACAAATTTTGTTCAAAACGTGCGTGACGTATATTGTGCTGTCTTTTATTTTTGTCTTCCACACAAGGGGATCCATAGCAGACAGATGTTTTAATTTAGTCGCTGAGGCAGAAAGTGTTTCCAATAATCATGCAGTCACAACACCCAGACGTGAGTGTCCAATCCTGCCAGACTCCCAAAATGTCTAATTATCAGCTCAAAATGATCATGTATAAGATGCCTTATGCTACGGTATTCATTCCAACCTGAGTTGTGTGGGAGTGAATGCGGCGGGTTTAAAGAGAGATCTACTTCCTTGCGTTTATGTCAAAGTAAATTACCCCCCGGTAGAACAAAACAAGCATGCGATGTGTGGAAACAACAGCACCTAGACGTTTTGAGTCCATTTTCAAATGCAATACTCCCTTGGTTCATGAATGGAAAAGGGCTGCATTTCTATGGCAGTGTGTCCATCAGATCACTCAGCCTTTTTTGCCTGTTTCTCATTTCAAATGGTGTGGCTGAACTTTGAGAGGCCCAAGAGGAGTGCCGAGGGCGAGATATATAAGTCCTTTAATAATTTATTTAAGAGGCCAGAAAAAAAGGCAGCCAAGGGGAAAAAATTGTGTTTCTCCCAGAACCAGGACCCCTGCGTGACGTACCTGCAGCGGCCCCGGCCCCATCACATTAGCAAAATTCTTATTTGATGACATTTTAATATTCTGCCTTGATGACTTTTTAGCAACATTTACTTTCGGCGGTCTCTGGCGCTTCCCCCGGAGGAAATGAAACATGTCAAAACCCATTACGAAAAAATCAAAATTTAAATACCTCGGCCGTGTTAGTAGTAATACACACAATCCCTGCCGCTCAGAGGCAGGGGCACACAAACACTCATCTGCTTGCCGGCTCGTAATGAGTCTGTTTGATGGGGAAGCGATTTGTGGGTCACCAAGCATACGTTACAGATCCAATTTAACCCTTGATTGCTTGTACTCTGGAGGGCTGGTGGAAATGTGTTATTGAAATTTAATACCAGATCATTTCTGTTTTTTTTGTACCCGTCCCCCCACCCTCTCCTCCCGTGTTGGCACAAAGGTGTGCTAATACGCCTCCCAGTGCAGCGTGGTATCGGTGGAGGAGACTGAGATGCAATGAGGGAGAAGTAAAAGTGAGGCCGATGGAGAGAAACAAAGACAATTTTATGCATGAACGCTAGGCCAGCCTCCTCCCGGGGTCTTGCTAAACACCAATCCAATTAGCCCCTGAAGACGCCACAATGGTTTCCGACTCAATTGAGTTTTGGCTTTTCCATCTTGTGATTTATGACTTTTACAATGCTGTTATTTCTATGGCGCTGTGATCGGCTTATGCGACAGATATGCCACGTAGCAATTTCACAGACACGCGGACTGCTGTGGGAACAGACAGATAGGATGCTGTAATGTGGCAGCATGCAAATGTCTGCTGGTTAGTCTTTAAGGGAAAAGAGAGAGTGAAATCAGAGATACGCAGGCCGGGCTTTTTATCGTGCGTGACATCTGACAGGATGTGAGGGTGACAGCAGACAACAATGAGAGGAAGCAGTAGTGTTATTAAGTGAGCCTATGTCAAGGGCAAAGAAAGTCAACCACCACTTGACAACGTATCTAGAAAGATTTTTTTGTTTGTTTGTTTTTTTCAAGCACCTCAATCTGCCTGTCAGGTGAATAAGTACAACTGCAACTTTTGAAGCAATGAAAGAACAATAATGACAGTTAAAGGTGAATTGTGTCATTTCTTCACCACTAATATCACCAAACTGAACTGCAAAATAATGACTGTTTTCAAACAGTTTCCAGACACTCACTGATCCAAAACATTTCCATAATTTACAGAAATGTAAAAACATTGACTAGTTAGTTATTTAGTTAGTTAGTCAGTTTGTTTGTTTCTAGTTTGTGTCATTTCTAGGGATTAATAATAAACTGGATCTATCAGTTTTTTTTTCTTCTTCTTCTTCTTCTCTTACTTTTTTTTTGTAATTTATCAGTTTTCGTTAACATAGGATATTTAATGCTAATTTGCCCATGTTTTTCCCATCTATATTTGCTGTCATCTAACTTTCATTTAAAGGGGTCATATCATGCGATTTCAATTTTTCCTTTCTCTTTGGAGTGTTACAAGCTCTTGGTGCATAAAGAAGATCTGTAAAGTTGCAAAGACTAAAGTCTCAAATCCAAAGAGATATTCTTTATAAAAGTTAAGAGTCAGCCACGCATACCTAAAACGGCTCGTTCTAACACGCCCCCACATGTCTACGTCACTATCTGGGAAGATTTGCATAACACCGCCCAAATGTTCACGCAAAGAAAGAAGGCATAACTTTTATTCTCCCTGTAGTATTGTTGTTGCCGCCGCCATGTCGTGAAGGTGTTGTGTGTTTCGTTGTGAAAGGGAAACTACTTTGTTTGGCCTTCCAAAAGAGGACAATATCGCTTCGTCATGCCTGGAGCTGATTCGTGCTGGTTGCTGAGGAAATACTTCAACTTCACGATGTGGATCGCCGGATCGGCTTTCAGCGTGGACGAAGCGGAGTCCAGCCCATGTGGTTGCCGCAGGCATCACAATATGGTAAGGGACGTAACATTTCTGTCACACGCTTGAGGAATTCGGCCAATCACAACGCACTGGATAGCTGGCCAATCAGCGCACAACTCGCTTTTTCAGACCGATGAGCTTTGTAAAAATCGACACGTTTCAGAAAGGCGGGGCATAGAGGAGAAACAACAATGTACAGTATGTGGAAAATAATGTGTTTTTTGAACCTTAAACCGCATAAACACATTTCATTACACCAAATACACAAAATACTGTTCTTTTTAGCAGCATAATATGACCCCTTTAACATTAATCTTGAACAATAATATTTTAGTAACACTGTTAAATATAATCTTTAGAAAATCTTAAAATTAATATTCTTTTTTCATATTGTACATTATAATGTTGTTATACGTAAATTCACGATTTAAAACTATATATTTTAGTTTTAGCATTTTGTCTTTATTTATTAAAGAATTCTTATATAGTCTATTTTTTGGTTATCAGCCATAACATGTATTTTAACATTGAATGTAATACACACTACAGTTTTAATAAAAACAAACATACATGTAATGAATGCCAGCACTACAAACTAACCATAACCCTAACTGAACAATAAAAGTTGTAGAAGTGATAACAATAGCAAACTGTGACAACAATAAGATGAAGAAGAATACAAACTATTGTTTTTGAATGTAAACAATGAGAAAATGCATGCACACAACAAAATTAATCTTCTTTCCTGTGTCCTCCCTCTCTCTATTTCCTTTTTTCCTGGAAGTTCTAAGCACATCTGTTCTTTTGAAAGCCTCTCTCAGTAAAACATCAAACACTAAGAACCAAGTTTTGTAGTAAGGGACTACAGAAAGTCGAGTCAGGAATATATCTCTTGTTTCAGCATCCTTTCAGTCCTCTTTGATGATGAATCAAATAAAATGGAAAGTGTTCCTTTTTCCTACACCCAAGCCTTCTTTCCTCTGACAAACCCCTTTGTCTCAATTACTTGTTAGCTATTGTTGTCAGGATAGATGCGGAGGACTCAAATGCAGTTCAAACAAAAATAGGCTTTATTGAGAACGCCAAGCCAGCAAAGGCGTGAAACCCCACAGTTAGGGGAATGCAGTGGTGTGGCGCTCCCTGCGCACACATTCACCGAGACAGGGGGCTGAGAGGAATACTGGAGAACGTCCAGAACCGTACTCCCAATCCGGCCTTACTGTCCACAGTCGCGATTCTAATTCCTCGCCTGAGGATCCTGGAAACAGTGCAAAGGGTGTAAAGGAAAATGAGAACTCAAAAGTGCGCCCATACGGCACATCAGGACATAAGACATACCCACGCCGAACGAAAGACAAAGACAGGAATATATAGGAAGTGGGAATGAGTACCAGGTGCGGGCTAATAGAGCGCGCCGCCCCGCGAGTGTGCGCTGATTGCTCCACCACGCGTGTCTGAACTGACAGGACAAAAACAGCCACCACGTGCAAATGACAACGATAGCGCACCGGTGAGAAGCAGAACGGAGTCGGAGAAGGTACCGGTACTGACAATTGTCTGTTTTTCCTCATAAAATTCCATGTGTACTGTCAGACCTTCCCGAAAATTTCTGTGATTTATAACAAATCAAGCAAAACAACAGATTATGGTAAAGAAGAGTGTCTTTTCTCAAGCCAAAGAGGAAAAAGAGTTATATTGTATTATACTTACAGTACTTGGAAGGTTTCATTAATTAATGTTAGTTAATGTATTAACTAAAATGAACAAACAATGAACAATACATTTATTACTGTATTTATTAATGTTAGTTAATGAAAAGGCAGTTGTTTATTGTTAGTTCATGCTAATTCACAGTGCATTAACTAATGTTAACAAGCACAACTTTTGAGATTAATTAATGCTGTAGAAGTATTGTTCATGCTTACTTCATGTTAACTAAAGTAGTTAACTAATGTTAACTAATGAACCTTAATGTAGTGTACTATACATCTCTAACAACTTGTCGACCTTAGCATTGTTTACAAATAAAAACATTATCACAATGTTTTTCACTCTGCTATTTGTTCCTTATGGCTCAGAAGTGGCTCTGAGAGGGAGCAAGCGGTACGCATGGTAGGGCGAGATAAACAGTGGGGCCTCTAATTGAGAGCTCAAGTGAGGAGTCAGTGAGCTGGCTCACTTCATCCGAGTGTTTGTCATTAGACCTCTCCACTGAGAGAAAGTGTGCCCATGCCGCGCTGTGGCGGCCCGCTCGTGTGTAACCAAGATTTATGCTAATGGGCCTCTGCATATGCTTATTCCACATATCTATATTAAAGTTAATAGACTGTTACATTGCTTCTTAACCCCAGCCTCCATACATGATTACCTTTTCCGATTTCTCTGCAAAACGCCATATAAACACGGGGCAGGGATTTTTGTCAACGTGTCAGTGGGTTTGTTTCCGGTAGCAGCCCAAGGCTCCCATAATTGTGGTTGGGGACTCCGTCATAAATGGCCGCCTAAAGAGCAGGGCAAGCCATCACTTGAATGCTGTAATGTTCCCCGGCTGCTGAACAGTCCACTGGATTTATCACCCTGCTACTGGGAGTCGGCACTGCTTACGCACCAGTACGGCCTGCCTGAGAACATGAACGCTTGAAATAGAAACAAATCCTTATGTAATGGCAATTAGACATTGTTAATTTGTTCAAAGCCAAGAAAAAAAAGTAAAACACATAATAATCAAAAACTGACTATAATATAATGCAAAATACTTGCTCGCAAAAATCTATTCAAATTATATATTTTTTAAATGGCCACCAATAGAGAAAAATGCTTTTGCACAATATTTATTTATTTATTTTTACACTAATACTTTCCTGTTTATTTTTATTGTTCCTAACTTTTACATTTATCCCAGTTTCCTTCCATCTGACCTATAAAGGGAAGAGATGTGAGGGCCTACCCACCTAAAACTGACAAATGAGAGAGAATAAAATATAATAATACTATTTATTTTATTCACTTATTCATTTATATTTTATCAATTTATAAAATTATTTAATGATCCACCTGAATCATCTCTGTAAAAAAGATAAAAGTGCACTCAACAACTTATAATGCTCTTCTCCATTATTTGATGAATTACCGTTGTACACAGCTGTAATATTGCAACGGTAATTGCACCAGGCAAATAATCGCTGACTTTTGTGAATAATAATCCTTATATATAATAGTCCGAATTTACATAATAAGAAGGCTTGTTTGCTATGACTTTCTTTCTTCTGTGGAACACAATAATGTCTTGTGAAGTGAAAAGCCGTTGAGTCTTCTATCCACGCTTTTTGTAGTGAAAAAGACATCTCTTCTGAATCAGGAGAGAAATATGCACAGATCAAGCACTGCTTACAAGCAAAAACAGATCAAAACAGTTCTAAACAAATATGTTGGTGATGTCAGAGGACAACAAGGGTTGGACTTTATCACTGAACGAAGCATTATTATGAATTATGGAATGGTATTTTGGCCAGAAGTGACAGTTTAAAGTTTAAATGCCTTAATGATGGAATTGTTTCTTACAAACATGCAGCTTTTCACTTCACGAGACATTAAATGAGGGACTGGAGTCGTGTCAATTATTTGTGGATTATTGTGATGTTTTTTATCAGCTGTTTGGACTCTCATTCTGACGGCACCCATTCACTGCAAAGGATCCATTGGTGAGCAAATCTCTTCAGGTCAAGTCACAAACTCATTTACATCTTGGATGGCCTGAGGGTGAGTAGATTTTAAGCAAATTTCCATTTTTTTGGGTGAACTATTCCTTGAACCAATGTTATCTAATGGGACCTTGTTATAAAGCGTTACCTCTTCAACATATAATTGTCTGATAAAGTGAGAACTATCCAGCAAGGTAACAAGGAGAACACTAGTGGTCTTGTGAAGGACAGCAGGCAGCACATCACCAGGCAGAGTTTCCATTACTGTTGAACAGATCCTCTAGAACAAGTGGTGGCAGTTCCAGGAGCCAAGCTCCTTCAGCCTCTCTCCTCCCCCCATTACAATCCACTTTGCCAGGCTCTTGACTTACAAATTGCAGCTTTAGACTTGGTTTCATTGTAACAGCTTTCTTGGGAGAGAGAGAGAGAGAAAACAAGCACAGAAAGGACACTTATTCCTCGGCGCACTACAGTATCGCAGGGCCTCGACTAACAGTCAGAGTATTGTTTGGGCCTGTCCCTCAGAGAGACTGGCCACAGTGCTGTCCATAAGCTCCCTCTCTGTTCGCTTCCCTCTCCATCTTTTCTACTCATCTACTTGGCTGGCTTTCAAATAAGAGCCATGAAAAAGTAAAATGCTTAGGACATAAGCCCCTCAATAGCTCTGCTTAATTCCTTCTTTAATATGTCAGACAAAAATATCAGGTTCTTTAGCATGCCAATGAGAGTGCTAAGAGAGAAGTGTTCCCAATGGAGCGAGAACAGGGAGAAGGGTGACTTGATTCTGTATAAAGCGCTTCTGTGTGCTTGTAGGGATTCTGAGAGCAGGGGTGGGAGTGGTGGGTACCAGAAAGAGAATAGGTGTGTGTGTGTGTGTGTGTGTGTGTGTGTGTGTTAGTGTGTGTTCTCCGGGAGCTTTACTCTGCCGTCTTTGGCAGATGCAGACACTTGTGCACAAAGACACACGCACTTGTCAAGACTTAAAAAAATGGTCGTGTACATCTCATGGAAAGTCCAGGTTGAGTCATTGAAACAACTAAAAACTACTAACAACTTGACATGTCAGAGACCTCCATCTGTTACGAATGTAAAAACATGTATTTATTAATTCTGATTTAATTGTAAATTTTTATTAATTTTTTTAACAGTCAGGGTAAAAAAAATAATAACAATATAAGCACTTTACAGGACTTACAACTTAATGGATTCACAAACAACTGTATAGAAACACTCAAAATCTAAGACATGTTGTAGATATTTTAAACTCAAAAATTGCATTCGTCTTAAACAGGTTTGTGAATTATTCAGAATTGAGACAGCATATGGAATTGCAATTCAAATTTGAATTTAAATCAGTAGAAATAGAATTAAATTTAACTAAAAATTTAGCTAGAATTAATTCTAACTAAAGGATCCTTAGCCAAGGCAAAATTTAAAAGATGACTTGACTACAAAATCTTTAAAACAAATCAAATAAATGTAAAAATACATTTAAAAAAGGTTTCATAGGCTTTACAGAGAGAACAATGTAAAGTTCCAGTTAAACTTTCTATGGGGCCTGGACAAATCAATTCAAATTCCAACTAAACTGCTTTTATTTTATCAAACATGTAGTAAAAACTGTAATCATGTGAAATATTATCAAGATTTAAACTAACTATTTTCTATTTTAATATATTTTACCATTTAATTTATACCTGTGATGGCAAAGCTGATTTTTAGCAGCCATTATTCCAGTCTTCACTGTCACATGATCCTTCAGAAATAACTTTAATATGCAGATTTGGTGATCAAATAACATGTCTTATTACTATCACAGTTGAAAACGGTCGTGCTGCTTAATATTTTTGTGGAAACCTTGATACATTTTATTTCAGGATTCTCTGATAGCAATAACCTCTTACTGACCCCAAATTTTAGAACGGTACTTCATTTCACAGAAACTGCCCCTTTCAGGACACACAAAAACAAAACAAACCCTGTGTAGCGTCTGGACCAATCCAACGCACTATATATTCTCTTTTTATATGACAAATACTCGGTCCCTTTATATATCAGCCACTCTCTAAGTGGGCGGTTCTTGTGGAACATATATATATATATATATATATATATATATATATATATATCAAGAGAGACAGTGAAAGAGAGAGACACACATAGAGAGACTGTCAAAAGTCTCTATACTGTAGCTCTATACCTCTCAAGAGTTAATGACTGACTGGACCATCTCCTCAGCATGGCTCCATCCAGATGAAACGCGACTGCTGCATTATCATTTCACAAGGAAAAAACAGATGGCAACATATGCCCAGAACCGTCCTTTAGTTTTTGACTCAAAAATATTCATCAAAAAGGGCCTGCTCTCCCATGAGCTAGCTGCCATATGCCAGTAGAAAATGTCACCAGTGGAAGACATATTAATTCACCAGTTTCAGAACTCCATTTGATATTCATACCTCCCAAGTATACTGACCCAGATTCACTCCTGTGGTGTTAGATCCTGTTCGGCACAGAATAAAAGACAGCTGTTATCATGCCCTGCCTTCTTTGTGTGTGTGTGCGTGCTGCACACGAGCATGTGTGTACCTGTGTGGGTCTTTAAAGGATGCACTGGTGTGCATTTGCATGTCACAAATAATGAAATTAAATTAAAACAAATAATAACCTTCCTCTTAGCCTGACAAATATGCATTTACAGTACTACGCAAGCAGCCAGGAAAGCATATGGCTACTGCACTAACATGTACTAATTTCGGCCTAGACATGATCAATCCAATCCGGACTCAGAACTGGGCTTTATTTCACAGGGTCTGTACACCCTTTTAATCCAAAAGATAAAATCTTTATTACATTTTGGCAGGTAACTGTTCAATAAAACATTACTAATAACAAGCACTGACAAATTTGCTACTAAACGATTGTAAGAACGTTGATGGGATTTTTTTAATTTTTTTATAATCTAGTTCACTTCACAAACGTAAACGGCACAGTTCATTAGTTTTAACTGGTAAGCACAGTTATAGAACTCGCAATTTCTAAACCTGAAATTGTGAGTTAAAGTAATCCTCACGTTTTTATCACAATTCAGATTTTTTTCAGGCATGAAATAATTGTGAATTAACGTCATCTTGGAATTCTGAAAAACATGAATTTCATGAAAATGGTCTGAATTGTGAGATATAAACTCAGAATTGCAAGAAAAAAAATCTGAATTGTAAATTAGGTCACAATTGGCTGTTTTATTTATTCAGCGGAAGAAAATATGCTTCTATACATAGCTACCATATTAGCTAAGATAAAAATAAAACCAGAGAAAGCTAATTACACCACAAGCTACATGGCAAAAAGCTTGCTACACGTTTTTTTTTGACAAATAAAAAAATAGATATACTGTATAAATATTGCATATTAAAAAATAATCAGCAGGAATGTCTGATATAATATTTGATTGGCTATCTAAACGGGGATGCTCCATAGACATCTATTGTTTTTTTATATGCAATTAGTTATAAATACTATAACCTAAAATACTAAAAATAAAAAAGTACTTTAGTTTTTACAAGTGAGGATGTCTTCAAAATGAGGTTTTTAATTTGTTCCAAAAATATGGTTAAGTAGGTACACACACACAGCCAGATGCACAGTGCACAGTGCACACTGTCAAAACCAAAGCATCAACACAAGACAACCAAATGATACAGGCTTGTTGAAGTCTGGTATAATGCCAGGCAGAACTGTCATTATTTTATACTGTATATCATTCTACTGAAAGATTGACATATATGTACCATGTAATCTAGTTAGTGGACCAAATTATTCAGACAGTTTTAGATAATTTTTGACCAATTCATAGAAAAGAACTGACTCAAAAGAGCAGCTAATTTGCAAACAGGGCATCACTAGTTCTGATTTTAATCAGACAATAGAAAATGGACATGAAATATCAGGAGAAATAAAGCTGATTTTAGAAAAAAACAAACACTACACCACACAAAAGTGAAAAGTAGTAAAACTAACAGCTTTTCAACTGAAAAGCTACAATTTAAAAACAAGTAAAGCTCCCTTTTTTGCCTACCCTTTTTTGTATTGTTTGTTTTTTTAGTGTCAGTGTACTGTAATGGCAGGCATTGAGAAAACAGCACTAAAATCCCTTCCACAGCATTAACCGGAGTTCCTGGGAGGGATGCACACTGGATGGAAGAGTACAAGCAGGTTATTCATCCCATTTCAAATAGCACTGGCAGGAGCTGAGTAAATAATGCTGTTTGTTACAAAGTGCTGCTAACAGGCAGGACTGAAAACCTCTTGAATCAAAGGAAGCAGATAATGTCCTTCAGACAGCCGGGTTTCGAGGGTTAGATTCAGTTCAGTGACTTCATCACATGAAAAAAGTATCTCTATTCATCGGCTCGCTTCCTTTTTGCCTTAGCTGCGCGTAACATAAAAATGTTCTGAATCAATCTCTGCATGACTCTGCTCCCCCCCCCCGATGCCCATACAAAAAAAGGGTCTTGTTTTGGGTGTCAGTAGGCTCATTGAGATTTCAGAGGGCCACCAGGTTTGCAAAGCCAAAGGGTCCTCCACAATCGACTTCATTAGTCTAGCATTTCTGCAACCCAGTCATGAGTTGGCGTTATATGAACCTGCCTTTCAAAACCGAGGCGCAGTGAAAGCGGCTTGACCTAACACCCAGCTGAACTCTGCCTGAGCCAAATCCCAAAGTTCACCCACACAACAAAAAGGCCCTCTCTTTCTTTCCCCATGTAAAAACACAGATCACCCCGTGGACCTGAGAGATGAGAGCGAGAGAACGAGAGACAGCGAGCTCCGGAAGACTGTTGTCGGAGTATATTACAGACTGTCATACGACACCTGCCACTGTGTTCGCTACCTTTCTCACCTCACCTGCTGGGCCGCATGCTTTGTGCTTGGCCCTTGCTAGCTTTCATACATAGTGCTTTCCGACTGGGAGAAATCCAACTGATCTCCAATAGAGGGATTAGAGTGTGCTGCCGAGCCATTACGTCATGTTCCGCCTGGTAAAAAGAGAAATCACAGTGACCTGCCAGAATCTGTCAAAGCATTTTCAGTGCACTCCAGGGGAAAACTAAATGCATTTGCACTAACAAAAGTATGTCAGATATTACAAGTCTCAGATGCATATTTGTTTATCATACCTTTCACAAAGAGGCAATGGCTGTGGACTTCAATAGTTCATTTTATCAACAAGGGCAACAGGAGGACAAGGGTTTGCACACTTCAACAGAAGATTTAAGAGAACATGCAAACAGGCTAGGAGTACATGGGCAGCTCTAGTCTGACTGATTTCAGTTAGTTAAATGAGTTATGATGTAAGGGACACTCTTGGTCATGCTCAGGCAGCAATAGAGCATATTTTTCTTGGTAAATAATTCAACTGAAATGGAAGTGCTACAACCAGTTGCTCTGCTACTTATGTATTATTCAAGTGTTATTCTCAACAACAATTTCCAAACATATGACAGAACTTTTTTTGTTTGTTTGTTTTTGTTAAAAAAAGTGTCTTACCAAAGCTGCATATATTTTATAATAAAAAAATAATAATAATGTCAAATATTATTGAGATAATAAATAAAGGAATAATATAGTGAATATAATTTATTATTTTTAAGGCAAAGCTAGCATCCATTACTCCAGCCTTCAGAAATTATTTTAATATTCTGATGCGGTGCACAAGTAACATTTCTTATTATTACCAATAATGAAAACAGTTCTGCAGCTTAATACTTTATCAAAATTGTGATACTTTTTTTCTTTGATAAATTGAAAGTGTAAAATAATAAAATGTAAAAGTATGTACTGTCACTTTTGATCACATTCAAAATCTGGGGCCATTTTATTTATTTTTTTCCCCAGGAGAAGAAATCATTATGTTTATTTAGTAAGGTATTAACTAAAATAATATTTAAAATGCTAAATAAAAGTATTAATTTCTTAACAAAAAAAAACCTAAAAAACTAATGCATATAGCATGTATAGCTAAATGTATAGACAGCCAGACAGACAGAGAGACCGATAGATAGATAGACAGATAGATAGACAGATAGATAGATAGATAGATTTAGCCACATTGTGTCATTTTTGTTCTATTATTCAGATTCAGATTTTGCTGTTTCGCTGAATTTCACCTCACTAACCCTTGTTTCTCACCGATGCTTTCCTTTTTGCCACAGTGTCACATTTTGAGCCCGTTTAACCCTGTTCCATCTGGCAAAGCATTAGCACAAGCAATCACATACTGTAGTGAAGAGATCCCTCATAAATATTGTTTTCCCCTGGCGACTAGTTCAGATAGAGTCACACTTTAATAAACCCATGGTTTCACATCTGAACCAGAGAGAGAAACCAAGCGTTGTAAGAGATGCACGGTGGAAATGGCCACGTCTCATCTAGAGCTCCGAGGCCAAATATTACTACATCATGCCGCAGGACACTTATCTCCTCATACATCCATCCCCTCATACATCCATCCATGCTAAGCACCCTCAAACGGAATCAAAAGCACCCTTAGCTAAAGCTGTATTAATGGCATTTTATTGCAGATTCGGCAAACTATCCAGTGCGTTATGGTTTGCGCTCTGGAGATCGATTTCTGTTTCAACGTGTTTTTGCAGCGTTGAGCAATGTAGCCAATCAAAGACATATCTGGTGATTTCTTGAATCAGAGGCATTTAAGTTAGAATCCACTCACTGCTCAAATTGACGGAGGTTTTTTTCAGGTATTGTGATCGGCATGAATCATCTGATTATAACAAAGTGTTGATGCAATGTAAATAAGAGATTTGTTGTACAGCATAGAGAACTTTAATGATAATAACGTATCTTTGTGAGATCGCGATGAAGATGAGTGATTGCTTTTTTACTGATTATGAACGGAGTGCTCTTTGCACCATAGCAACGGACGCCACTAATATATATATATATATAGTTAGAGCACCCTCACTAATTTAAGAAGCACCCTCAGTGATTTGATTCTGGAGCCGGGCCTGTTTGGAGGTATACTAAGCGCTCGACCTCAGGGTTACTGAAATCTACAACCGAGCAGGATAAGCATTCTCAGTTAGAAGAGAACGAGCGAGGGAGAGACAGAGAGACAAAGACCCTCTCTCTCCATCACACACACAAGCACGTACATCCTAATCTCTGTCATCTAAAGAGGATGATCTTATTTCAAGACATATCTGAGAAACTATAGTATGTTAATGCAACTTGTGTGGTCTTGAGGTCTTAAATATCTCCTTGCCACAAATTTGTAACAAAGGATGTGGACGATCAAGTGTCTTCTGATGTGAGGCCTGACATCCAAACAAACCGAAGACTATACCTTTTAAGGTTTTATCTTTAAATGATGTCCCATAACCTAGTAAAATCAAACAAGGTTAATTTCGGTAAGACTACATTCCATTAATCTGGGATTCCCCATTTTCCACTTTAATATTGCTCATGTCTGAACTGGGCCAAAGGCCATTGTAATCTCACAAATGAGCAGAACACACTTGCTCTTAGTCAGCAAATTGTATTGTTTTCACCCCTCTTCCTGCACAATTTTTCGAAAGAGGTGTGAAAAGATCATTTAGTGCCTCAGAAGGGAGGCTTCTTCCAATATCCCCGTAATAACGTGCTCCGCCTAGCCGATTGTTCTTTGTGTGATCATATAAAAAGATTCGGGAAGTGTCACTGCTTTTTATATTGTTATTGTTGTTGTGTTTTTCCTTTCCCGAACAATGGGCTTCCAGGACAGAGTCCCCTAACGGGCTGCCAGATCCCTGCTTAGCAGGTCTCCAACTCCCATCCCGCCTCTGCTATCTTTCTCTCCCCATCTGGCCCAGGCCCACTTCCCTGACCAGAATCCATTGTGTGATCCCAAGCAGCACGCGCAGGACCGAGGCTAGCCCAAACATATTCAGTTCACTGTCTGGAGGGTTGCCAATGGACTCACCTAGAGGTGAAGTATGTGACATTATGGATTAATTATAAAGATGATTTTTAAAGCCGAATTAGTAGATTTTTTTTTTGTTGACTCCAGTGAAGATTTAAGTTTATTAAATCTGGGTTTATTACCCTCACGGGCATGTTATGTCAATGCATTGGGTGTTCTTTGCGCTTATGTTTTTGTTATTAACTTATAAGTTTGCTAGTGTTGTTAATTGAAATAAATTGATGTACACTTAAACATAAAGGTTCTTTATTGGCATATGTATGGTTCCTTGAAGAATTTCCATACCACAAAAGGTTCATTTTAGTGGAAAAAAACAAAAACATTTTTAAATAGTTCTCCATACTAACAAAATCAAAGGTTCTTTATTGGATTTGATGGTTCCATAAACACCCTTTAACATTACTGGAACCTTTCCATTGCACAAAAGGTTCTATAGTGTAAAAAGGTTCTTTAGATTATTAATGTTCTTCACACTAAGAAAAATAATTGATCTTTTAAGAATTTTTCATTGAAAGGTTATTTGGGGAACCCAAAATGGTTCTTCTAAGGCATTGCTGTGAAAACCCCCTTTTGGAACCTTTATTTTTAAGAGTGCGCTGCATACAATTTCCTTGTCGTACACAAAAGCCACTCTTGAACCTGTTGCATTTTATAACAAGTGTACATGTTTGCATGTGTGACCTCTCGCACCTCTATTTATGTGTCCCTGGTGTTGTCTCTTTGGTGAACTGCCATGTGTGCATTTGTCACCCCCACAGGAAGGAGGCCTGGAGTGTGTGTGCTGTGGACTCACCCCCTCTGGCCGAGGGAAGTGTTCCTGTGTGGCGGCCTCTTTGTGGCACGCTAATCGAGCTTTCCTGTCAGCCGGCAGAGTTGTCCCTATGCACATTGCACTACGTGAGATGGGTGGACTCCACCATTCCTCCGGGAAGTTCTGGGATCAGCAGATAACAGTACTGCTCCCACCTCTGACATGCCGCAACTGGGCAGCCCCATTCTCTCTCTCTCTCTCTCTCTCTCTCTCTCTCTCTCTGTTCCCCTCCGATCTATTAGTTCTGTATCTTCACAAGCTCTTTCTCTATCTTTCTGTGTGCTTCTTTATTCTCGCACTCTTGCTATCTCAATTGTCTTTCTACTGTAGACCTGTGTCAAAGGAACGCCCCCTTCCAGTACTCTATGCAGGGGTCATTGTAACCTCACAGTTTAGCCTCTGTCATTTTGCCCACACATACTGTTGAAGCATTGATTTTTGGATGGCATGCTCCATAAGCTTTTAATGAGCTTTGCTTGCTGGGCTTTGTGAGGGGAAGCACATTGTCACACATTATAACCACATGGAGGAAAGCACAAGAGGTAAGTGCAATGCAATCCAAGCCAAAGTCATACTACTACTACTACTACTACTACTAATAATAATAATAATAATAATAATAATATAAACCACACATTTAATAATAATATTATAAACACTACTTTATTATGTAGGTATCATACAGAGGTAAGATGAAAATAAAAAGCCATCAATTTTTTTTCTGAAGAAAGTTAGATATACTTCAGATATGCATTCATACATGTATGAAAAAATGTAATGTTATTTTAAATTCTATATTGGCATGTGAATATATGCAGAGATCTCAGAAAAGGAATGGATGATTCTCCATTTTTCCAGTTCTGCTTCAACTCACATGTGCCTCTCTCACCGCGAGGGCTGGATTATTGGGTGTTATGTCCATGACAGATCTACACACCTTCCACACAGAGTCTTTTAGTTTGACATCTCCATGTCTTCTGTGGAGTGCTGACCACTGACCTCTTCTAACCAATGATTAGAAGAGACTACACATGCTCTCCCTGGAGCTACTGAATCACCGCCACAGCCTGTCCTGTATGGCTCTATTCCAATCTAATCGGATTGCCGTACTGTCCGTGAAAAGTGGCCTCCGAGGACCCCTTATTCTCATACTCAAAGTCTTTTATAAAGCATCTCAACGGACGCTCCTTTTTATCCTTTTAAATATTACGGTTATTTGAGCGTTCAAAGATTTGTCAGAAGCGATTCTTCAAGGACTTATCTCCACAGTGAATCATGCAGGCTCTTTATGAGGATGAATATGAACAAAACACAATCATATAAATTGCTCCCACAGACATTTGTCTCCTGTTTAAGTGCCTCTGTTCGTATGGCGGCTGAGGAGGAAAAAAATTACATTTTATCTTCAAGTCTATTCATTCTACACAGTTGCAGACTGAAGTAAGAGCAGCAATGGTTGTGCTAATTTTCCAATGTGAGGTCCATAAAAGATGGCTTTGTTTCCTGTTATAAAAGATTTGTTGATTGGATACATTCTAGAGTATCCTGCATGTGTCCAATGAGAATTTCTGTGTGCATTCTGTGTATATCAGCTCACCGTAAACAGCCAAAGATGCTGTTGATGGAGGCTACTATGAAAAGACTCTGCTTTTTCTCCAGCACATTTTTCATTGCTGTTCAAAGCTGGTCATCTCCCCGTCTCTGAGGATCATTATATTTCTCTCCCTCTCACCACCCACCTTTATAAATGTCAGACAGGAATACATTTTATTTGAAGTGATATCGCTCTCTGAAAAGGTACCGCAAAAGTTTTCCACCGTTGTGTCTGCTTCCACTAATATGATTTGTCGGGCAAATTGTGTCATTAATCTGTTTCTATTTGACAGCGTGAGTGAGAGGTGGTGGAAATAGGGACCCCAAGAGCAGAAAGGCCCTCTTTCTGTCGTCGGAGAGAGGTCGGTTTGGCAGCGCTCTTCCTTTAAGGTAAACATTTATTACTTCAGGGCTGCCCGGCGAGCTGGAGGCAGTCACTTCACAGGGCTGTAAATGTCATCTTCCCTTTGACATGTGGTTGACAAATGAGTCCAAGCTCCAGTGGCCTGGGAGATCTATCAGCCTTCTTCTTCTCCTTGGCTAGAAGCTTAAAGTTATCAGAGCTGCAGAAAGAGCTCCACAGGCCCAAGATCAGCTGCTGACCAGAGGGTGTTGCATTACCTCGTGGTGAATGCGTCTCAACATGCAGACAGGTGAGAGAGGTCGGTCATCTGCCTGTGGCACATTTCCTTGAGTGCAAAGTGAGAAATGTTCACATAAACAAATACATTTAAGGGGCAAAAATGCACACATACACACACACACACACACACACACACACACATTAAATACATAAACACACGCATACACTAACATTCAAAAGTTTGGGGTTGGTAACTTTTTTTTTTTTTTTAAGTCTCACAAAGGCTGTATTTATTTGATTAAAAATATAGTAAAAACAGAAATATTGGAAATTATTATTAAAATGTAAGTATTATTACATTTTCTATTTTAATAGTATTTCTATTAACAGTATTACTAATACTTTTATCAAGTTTTCCATTTTAATATATTTTAAAGTATATTAAAAGCTGAATTTTGACCATTTCTGACAAAGCTGAATTTTCAGCATCATTACTCCAGTCGTCAGTGTCACACGATCCTTCAGAAATCAATCTAATATGCTGATGTGGTGCTCAAGAAACATTTATTATTATCATCGGTGTTGAAATTCTAGTTGTGCTGCTAGATTTTTGTGTAAACAGTCATACATTATTTCAGTATTCTTTGATGAATAGAAAGTTGAAAAGAACAGCAGTTTATTTTTTGTATTTATATTTGTCTTTTTACATTTGTTTTATTTTTCTTTTATTATTATTATCATTATTATTTTTAATAATAAAAAATGTAATATTACAAATGCAATTACTGTCAGTTTTGCTCAGATCCCAACATTTTGAGCAGTAGTGTAAACAAAATAAACTACTTCTAAATGCACTATTTCTAAATCCATGCCAGTTTTAGTGCTGCTCTCATTCAAGTATAAGGGCAATGTACCAAATAATAAGAAATGCATGTAAACTTATCAAATACATTTTTCTGTTTTCTGTTCTGTTGGCACATTTTCTGTTGCTAACATAATTTGTAATCTAAAAAAATTATTAGAAAAATGTTCATTAGAAAGCATGTCTCAGACTTTTGGACCCCACTTTATATTTATTTGATCTGTCATTTTCTACCTGAAGAGAGAAACCTGTCTTTTTGTCAGTTGTCACCAAGCAGATCTTCACTTTGTGATTGAGGTTGGCTGTGTAATGTTAAGTGATCTTGAGGCCCGGTTGATGTCTACTGTGCATTTTTAATCTCCGTTTTTGTTTTTGTTTTTTCCACGCATTGACGAATGTCATATCACACACTGTCAACTTATCATTCAGCGATTTTGTTTGCTTTTGACTTTGTTTATATCAATGTCAGGTTGAGGTGAAATCCTTGACCATCCAATCAGGTGATTGATAGCCCTTGAAAGAATTAGCAGGTGTGTAATTGTCCCGGTCATCACTTCCTTTGTTGTCAAGTTACTGTTTTTGGATGAGGTCTTTAGACTTGCTCTAGGTTGAGTCTGGGAAATTTGCAGCGGTATAATGGGGTGGCACCGTGCAGCTTGCTGTGGGTTCTGACCCAGACCAGAACACAAGCCGTCAGCTTGAGCGGAGGCACTCCAGCAACTGTCTTTCAGCGCCATTAATCAGACTCACAGAGGACCGCCTTCCCGCCAGATGGGGAAGCTCTCCAAAACCCAAGAAAAATAAGCAGACTAATTAATTCTTATTGGCACAGGGCAATTAGATGGAGGGTTGGCAAGAGAGAAAGAAAGGGGAAAAAATATGATGTCACCTTTAGTTGGGCACCAAACTTGCAATACATTAGTGTGTCAGAGCTTGGGTTGGTTAGGGGACGTTTTTCACGGCCTCAACTGAATGGGGATATGATGGGATGAGAGAGAGGAGAAAACACTACAGATAGAGGTTAATGAATGATAAAGAGGCTGTTGCACTAAGGGATCAAGACTTTGACATTCTGAGTCCAGCAATTAAAAACACAAGCAACACAGACTGTCTGCTTCACACACCGCTTTCCTATCTAATAAAAGAGTACTGCTTTTTAACTCTGCACTGATATTTCTGACATATATTCATTTCACATTAACCGATAAATGACCAATATTAAACTTTTATAGGATTTTGTCTAAATAAATAATAAAACGAACATAAAACAATGAAAACCATACGCAATACAGTTTTAAAGGGGTCATATGATGTTGCTAAAAAGAACATTATTTGGTGTATTTGGTGTAATGAAATGTTTATTCGGTTTAAGGTTAAAAAAACACATTATTTTCCACATACTGTACATTATTGCTTCTCCTCTATGCCCCGCCTTTCTGAAATGCGCCAATTTTTACAAAGCTCATCGGTCTGAAAAGCGAGGTGTGCTGTGATTGGACAGCTATCCAGTGCGTTGTGATTGGCCGAATACCTCAAGCGTGTGACGGAAATGGTACGCACCTTACCATACTGTGATGCCGTGTCCCGGCTGGAGCGTTTAGTGCTGGGCGGTATACCGGTTCATACCGAATACCGGTGTTTATTTTTGTTATGATATGAATTTTTAAAATACCGCAATACCGGTGTATGTCACTTAAACAACGTTTGGAATGCGACACTGTTTGAAAGGGGTTTCTCTTTTGAAAGGCTGTTTGCACTGTTGCACTGTGGTGAGGGAACTAAGCTTATGCTGTATGTGTTACTAAGCTTGAAAGTTCAGAAACTGAAGCTGTAGAACTAATAGAACGTGATGACACAGAAGAACTCATCCACAATATCCACATTGACCACCACAAATATCCACCGCCCCACCGCCTACCTACTGTTTTCAAGAAGATTAAATAATTGAATTTGACTAAGACCATAATCTATAGTTTTGCAAGCAGTACAGCAGGAATTTGAGCAGTCAAAACTGGCTTACAGCGATCAAAGAAATATTGGTGACTCTCAACATTGGACTCTGAAGTTAGAAACTAATTTAAACTAGACCGCTGCTGTTATGTTTACCTGCTAACACCAACAAATCTGGTGGAAACTAGAATGAAACATTTACTTAAAGGAATAGTTAAAAATGAAAAATGAAAATTAGCTGTTTCTTCATCGGAGCAGAGTTTGAGAAATTTTTAGAAACATTACATTTGTTGCTTACTAATGGATCCTCTGCAGCAAAGGGATGCCATCAGAGGGACAGTCCAAACAGCTGATAAAAAACATCACAATAATCCACAAACAATCAATACAACTCCAGCCCAGCAATTAATGTATTGTGAAGTGAAAAGCTCCATATGTGTAAGAAACAAATCCATCATTAAGGTTTTTTAACTTTAAACTGTAATTTCTGGACAAAATATTGGTCCATAATCCATACTTGTGAATTAGTGTGATGTTTTTATCAGCTGTTTGGACTCTCATTCTGACGGCACCCATTCACTGCAGAGGATTCATTGGTGAGCAAGTGATGTAATGCTAAATTTATCCAAATAAAGATGAGAAAACAAACTCATCTATGTCTTGGATGGCCTGAGGGTGAGTACATTTTCAGCAAATTTCCATTTTTGGGTGAACTATTCCTTTAAAAAGTCAAACTAAAGGGATTTCCAAAAAAAAAAAAAACACTTCTAATATTAGTTCATTAGAAGTTTTGCAAACTATTAGTCAAAACTTTGTTTATTAGAAGGTAATGTAACTCCATATATTTAGATTAATTACTAAAGCAACTAGGGGAAACAGAAAGAACTCATGCGCTTTTCATACAGCACTACATTAACCACCTCTTAGTTTAGAGCTCCGGATAGGTAATGTGAACTGGCTTATCTGATGAGGTAGATTTTAATCATAAAGATGTACTATTAGCAATAACTCTATGCTTTATTACAGTAATGTTATGCTCGTATTTGCATTCATCCCTTAGGACTTGCTTTGCGCACTTGGTTTTGTCCTAAACAGAGAAATGTTGCTTTTGGACAGAGTCATTAAAGGAAGAAATTACATTTGCATCCTGTGTAATCAATAAGAAAACTCGAGGGACTGTACAGCTCATTCCTTCCAGCATTGTGGAGATTCATACTAATTAGCAGCATGTAAGCTACTCCTCATATTACCATATTGTTAGCAATGCACTTTTTATTTCTATTTATTCGTTCAATTGTTTTATTTATTTGAAATTCATTAGTTCATAAACACATTATGGTGCTGACATGATAATTTTAGAACCTATTGTGGTTTTAAACACGTATGAACCACAGGAAGCAATTAAACTGCTTTTACTTTACAAATATGGGCCACTTCTGCGTCAAAAAGAGTTTAATGACCATAAACTGTGTTTCATACAGTGTATCTGAGCTGTACACACAACCTATCCTTCATCCACGGGCAAAGTGGAGTGTGATCTTCTACTTTCTGGGAATAGAACACAAAATTCAGTGGGATAACCGAGCCCTCATCAGTCATGAGCCCAGGTCAGCAGACAATAAGAAAAACCCATTTCTCTCAGTGGATGCCTGCCTCCCTTAAGCTTCACTGTGTCACAAAGTCATATTTAATTCAAGCTTAAAGCTTTCCTTCATGATGAATCACTAAGGGGCTGAAGGGATGATATCTTTCTTCCTCACCTTTTTTCTCACCAAGACAAAGACCTTCAACCAGATTAGGTCAGAGCAAAAAAGGTTACTCCCATCATGTAACAGTTAGAACGAGACCCTGCACCTGAGGATTGTTTTTAAAGGGTATTTCAGTTTACTAGGACGAATGCTGAATGCTAGCAAGAGGTCAATTCATGCAGTTTGTACACCTAAGAAGTTGACCGAGGTAAAGAAAAAAAAAAAACTGATTGTAAATATTTGTGTACATGAACGTCAATCTTTGGAAAAACGATGGATGGATGGATGGATGGATAGCTGACTCACCTTCCACTTTCTTTTTAAAATATATCTTAAAATATATATACCATTGGTGTGAAAGCCAAAAATACTTGGCCCACCATCTCCAGTCACTGTCCTTCATGACAACACAAACATGCTCTTCAGTCCCAGCTGTGGATGTGTAATAATCCCGCCGGAAAAGAGAAAAGGGCTCCCGCATCATTATTTTGCTTCCAAATGTAACTGACTTTACCACACAACCCTAATTTGCTTGCCGTAATTATAGGTCATGCTCTCCCTTTGTAATTTATAAAACCTTTTGTTCTTATCAATAATGAATGGGGCTTGGGCGATTCACGCCACTACAATATTTTGATATTATGAAAATGCTAATGCATCAGGGACCCCGAGCCTTATCGGCCAGGTCTGATGCTCTATTAAGCAGCCAGCAGAAGTCGTCGGACGCAAATTGCTTATGTTAATGCCCCTGTTGTACCCAGACAGGATGAGGAGTCTGCAATTAATTTCTTCCAGGCGGCGGATGGACAGGCAAATTTATTTCCCGTCCTCAGACCGGTGGCTCCCCCCCGCACCTCCCTCCTCTTCCCTTCTTTTTCCCTGGAACTCAACGGAGAGGAGGAAAAAGAGAGGGAGCGAAAGAGAGAGAAGAGCGGATCCATGACCTAATTGAACGGCGCTGAAACGCAAGAACAACGCAGCAGCGGGAGAAGAGCAGTGGCATCTACATTCATTCCGTTGACAGTGTTTTCGCAACTTAAACCTGTTTTATTAATTATATTTGACATTTCCCTAATTAGTTTCATTTAAATCACATCAGCTCCTAGCAGATGATTGTGCCGTACATCAATTCACCACGGCCTTTGTGAATTACTGAGAGAGGGAGAGAGCTAAGGCCTTGTATATCTACACAAAATAGGTAAGTGCTGAGGAGTAAAGCCATACATTAGAGCAACTGGATTTCTGCACAAATGAGCTATACCTTTACTGGATCATTTTCATCTATTGTTATGTTTTTCGATTATGCAGAGCAGAACTGTACTTGTAGTCACTGACACAATTCAGTGGCACTTCATCTCAATGAAAGGGTGGCTCTGCACGCAAAACACCTGTTTAACTTCCTGTTTTCTCATGAATATAAAACTATAACTCTTTACTAGCATATCTGGGATATCACACTCTTCTTAAGAATACAGTAAATTTGAATTATTAGTTTGTTAGTTTTTTTGTACAGTCTAAACTTAAATCAGCATATAGTGTGCACAGAATTAAACTGGCCAACTCTTTCTCAACAAAACTGTTTATTATTGTTGTTGTTGCTGCGGTTGTTTGTTTACTTATTTATTACAATTGCAATAGTTCTTTTTATATTAAAATTACTATTATTTTATTTTACTTTATTACTTTTTAATTTACTTTTTTAATGTATTTATATATGTTATTTACTTAATTTAATTGTATTACAATTGTTTACCAAAATTCAAACTATACATATTATTAACATACTACACACATAAAAATATAATAATAATAATAATAATAATAATAATAATAATAATTAACAATTGTCTCTAGTCATGCATTTGTCAAAAAAATAACCCCAATATGGAAGCTACTCCAGCGCTGCATATGGTTGTGCCTCCCAAAACTTTACAGTGTGTATTTTGATATGTTCTCCAAATGTCATATTTCTTCCTTATAAATGTTGGTATTGTACACAGTTAAATATGTATTGTCAGCTATGGACTTACAGTGCTAGGAGACAGTGCTAATTCATAGATGTGTTATAATACCACAAAATCTAAAACAAATGAGCCATGTGACAATCTGGTGAATCCAAAAAGGATGCAAGTATGCTTAACTATAGTGAACAAAAGCACCTGCAATTGCCTTGTGGGTCAATCATATATATTTTGCCTTATTCCATAGCAATGTTTACTCTTGAAAGTTTTACATTTACTAAATTTAGTAGAAACCCCTCTGAGAGAGTAGCCATCCAGATTGTCACCGGTGTGTTTGCCTAAGATACCTTGGGTACTTATTAAACTATCTTGCTTGCCCACATTTGGTCTTTGAGGTGCAATCCAGCATCAACAGATGGGAGCACAAATGGGCACAGTGCTACAAATAACCCTCCTCAGAAAAAAATTCACTTTTCTCTTCAGAGAGCGGCATTTCACAGAGAGTGGCCTGTAAACAGTTGACTAATTGACACTGCTGTTGCAAGTCATGTGTACGGCCCTACATTATGGTGCAATCTTTCCCTACTAGAGGGAAAAGCACAGCACTATTTTTATCCTGTCTCAACATCAAAGGCTGCTTCTCTCAGGGACCCAGGGAGAAAACATAACTGTGCCCTAAATGTTCATCTTGTTTAAGCCCCTTAGTGAAGCCCTTGGTGGAGCAGGCATCTCTAAAGCCCCCATTTTTCTCTTCCTGTCCTCTTCCTCCCTCACCTCGCCACTCACTGCTGTCTTTCAGAAACAGAACTAACGTAACTGAGACCTGAGGGCAGAAGCACTTGGAGTCGTTAAAGTGGGACCCTGTCTGAAACTATGGCTCTGTTCCAAACCTACTCCCTGCCTACTGCCAATATAGCCAGCATCTTAACCATCATTGAAGCTCATAAGTGAGTGATTTGGAATGCTCTGTATAGATAGCAACTCCAAACAGAACTCAAACTGAGCAACTCTCAATTAATTTCAATATGTTTTAACATTAGCATGTTGCTAATCTAAAACTGATTAATAAGCAAAAATAAAAATCCAATTTAATATATGGTTTTAACTATGGTTTAAATGAACTATGATATATACAGCATGACAGTTAAATCTAAAATATTTTCATTATTTCATATTTCATTTAGTTTACCTTGTACTAAAACTAAAACAGAAATGAAAATAATAACAATTATACAGACATTTAAAATAAAAAAAAATTAATAAATATGACAAAAAAGCACAACTAAATTAATAAAACTTTAACTAAAATTAAAATTAAAACTTCTAAACAAATTTAAAATGGTAATAAAAAGTAGAATAGCACATAGTGTAATTATAATCTCAACTATATTAAAACAACACTGGCTAGATTATGGCAAAAATCACAATTATGTTGGACAATATTGAGATTAACATCAAGTATTTATTGAACTTGAAATCAACTCGCAGTGGATTTTAAATATAATTCAACTGAAAAAATAAACAATTATATTTTATATTTTTACATTAACAATGTAATCAATATTCTATTTATTAAAGCAAAGTATGAATCTCATCAAGTGTTCTCAAGTCAGTGTTTTTAAGCATTTTACATTTATTTAAAAATAATAACTCAATGCAGTAACAATTTAAACAATATATTTTATTTGTGAACTTATGTTCAGCTATTCTTTTTAATAGTTAACTTTTAACTATTTTTTTTTATTTTCATCAGTCATCAAAGCTCGGAAAATATGAATCACACAGAGATTTACTTCACCAAGCTGATTACTCACTAAAAGCAGATCATGTGTTCATGCCATTTTAAGTCTTATTTTGAAGTAAAGTTGTGTCTAAGTGTGTGAGTTGTTTACTTGTTTTAATTAGTCTTCCCATTAACAGCATTATATTGTTCATTCAGACTGATTCATGACCGCCGTACACCGAAGACAAGAGGCGGGATATATCGCATAAACCAATCACAGCCGATCATGTCATATCCAATCATATCACGATGGAGGCATTGCCTCCTCTCACGAAACTTTCCCCCATTCATTCTCAATTACCCCCCATCAAACTCATCGCATGCTTTAGGAAGTCTGTTAAAACCAAAGACTGTATAAAAACATGGACATAGTGTCCGTGACATCATCTGTAGGTTTCTGAAGAGCATTTTTTAAGCCCAAAGTGGGCGGAGCCGTCGGTCGCCATCTTGGCAGCTCGTCACCGTGCATCACTCCTGGATAAACGAAAATTGGCAAAGAGGCGGGAGCTGGTTGCTGAAACCACACCCACTTAGCTTGACGGTGGGGACAGCAGTCACTCAAGTGGCCACACCCTTAATTATGCAGAACTTTATGGCTTACTATAATTTAAATGGATGAGTTATAACGCCCCTGATATATATATAAAACAGAAGACAAAATGAGAGCATCATTGTGAAGTGAAATGTGGCACAGTAATGTCAACTCGACACATAAGTTTATTTATTTCTGACCAATGCTTCTCTCATCTTGTCTGTCATTTTGGATTTTTTTTTTTTTTTACTGAGCTCATCACAGTGCATTCTGGGATTGTCTTCTCTGAAGAAGCTAAGAGTAAATGTTAGTGTACAAAATACAGTGCCTGTTGAACAAGAACAAAGTCTCACTTTTATCATCGGAAAGGTGAGATCAGTGTCCTTCCTACTCCTACTTCCACTTATTAGACCCAGTCCAGGGAGAGAAGCCGCAGCCAGACTGATTTATGGGGCATTAACTGCTTCCCCTTGATTAGGGCAGTGCTCAGAAATGGCTGAACGGATAATATGACTCAATCCAGGGTCAATACAGTGCATTGATGAATTGCTGGTGTGACCCAAAGGCTTAAAACCCAGCTAATCACTGCTCAAAGGCCACTTTACTAATGCGAGTCAACAGTATGCTGAAGAAAGTCAAAAGAGAAGTCACCTGTTGTACCAAATGCTTCCACCTTCCTGACCAATGATGTGACCTAATGAGTGAGAGCTGCCAAAAGAACTAAAAAAAGAAGCGCGCACACTACTTTCATCTTATATAGTAAATGGATGTTGATGGAACATTCATAACAGCCCTTTGTTTATAGTTTGTGTGTGTGTGTGTGTGTGTGTGTGTGTGTGTGTGT
>NW_015505488.1:666648-681020 GCF_001515645.1 Sinocyclocheilus grahami
TGTGTGTAATTTATAACAGGTGTAAATAATGAGAGACTTGTCAGTGTAATGTGCAAAAGTCAGCACTTTAGTAATTGACTCTTTCCCCCTCAGCCGCCAGCTCTGTGTGTTTTCACAATTTTAGGACTCCACACAATTGCAAGCTCAATCAGAATCAAGGCAATTCTTTCATTTTTAAATACATAATGGAAATGTACGAGGGGTTCCTCATAAAAATGTATATCTCAATTCTAATTTATAGCCCTCCCTCCAGGCACATATTATTCAAACATTAATAAAGGTCCTATACATCAAAAAGCATCAGGTTTCACTTTTGCTTCCATTCACAGTCATGCATATTACATATGGTGAGAGGCCTCGGCAGCAGCCCATCTTACAGCAATTATACATCCAATAACAGACGGATTGATTGATTGATGGATTATGTCTAAGGTTTTGTATTCAATCCACTTCAATTTTAATGACCTTTTCAACACCCCTGCTTAATGCCTTATATGTTTAGATAATACTCTGTATGCTAATTCTCTAAATCCATAAATCTTTGATTTTTCCCCATCCATCTCTTTCTATGTCTGAGATGTCCTAAATATCTGTATCATGAGATGTGATTACAACATAAGTTGAATTATTCATTCAGTTCAGAAGGTATTTGTGATTAAAAACTTGGAGAATTCTTGGAGAGTCACTGTGAGGTAAAAAGTGTATATATAATCATAAAGTCAAGGTGTGAGTTGGTACATGCTGGCTTACTGAAAGTTCACCATCTAATAAATAAAATGTCAATACTTATAATATTAAATCTAATTTAAGTGAACTTTAGTGATAACTATGCAAATATTTAGTGACTATATAATGCTTACTTCTCATGGCATGTGAAGGAGCCGTTGAAATTAGTAAATCAATTCATGAATGTGTTTTTTTCCCTCGACTTATGACTCAGTCACAAGTCATTTTTCCCCACCAACCACCACACTGCACTGCAAAAAAATGACTTCTTAATTAGTTTTTAATTAGTCTTTGCATAAAATGCTAAAACTTGATTGAATGTGAAAGTAAATAAAATATTAAATGTGCATTCTGTCTTCTTGACTTTTTCCACTTGTTTATTCTTTTTAGACAAATTTAGACAAAAATACTCAATAAGAATGTGATTTTTATTAGTTTGCATGTGCAGGATCTTGGAATATCAGAGTCAGTGAAGGAGACATCCATACTGCCCTCAAAAATAACAAAATCATATTTTTTTTACAGTTTTCAGACACAAGCTCTGAACATTAGGTGGAGTGAGTTTACAAATGGACACCAGTCTGATCATCAGTAAATGCTGTTTACCTGTCATTTCACCCACACTCTGCACAAAACCACATAAACAGATTGTTTCCTACAGGGGTCTAAACAAAAACTAGAGTGGTGATGTTTGTTTTTACCATTCTCATTCCCTAATGTCTGGTAACCAGGGACGGTAAGTCATAAGACATCAGCTTGACTCTATTAATTACCACCTGATCCTTCCTTCCTGGATAATTAGGTACCCATTAGTTCTAATCAAGTAGTTACTTAATTATTGCAGTAATTAGTCTAATGGTCTAGCAAATTGAAGCTTTATCACTTTTGGATACTTAATGTTCTTGGCAGAGTGCATCACAAGTGTCAAGGCTCAAGCTTCAGCAATCAAGCGGTGGAGAAAGAAAGTTATTAGTGTAGCATAAATGCTATGTGAGATTTATATGACGAAATGTGCTCATGTTTGAAAAGGGGAAAGTTGGAGGATGGGTTCACCCATGAAGCAAGGAGAATGATACACAGGGCAGTGAATATTCATGCTAACCAACCCGAAACAGCCCACAGGCAGGGAGGTTGGGTAATTGTGGTTTAACACAACTGTCTCACTTTGTTTCCCCGTTATTATTTGCCAAACATACATGAAACTCTGTATGTCTCACATTATCAGTTTAAAGTTGCAAGGCTCCCTTGACAAAAGCAAAATACTTAAATGTAATCAAACTGATTTTTGTTAAATAAACATAACTTTATTTAGCCAAACTTTGTGTTCGATTACGAAACGTAACATAAAGCTGAGTTTTAAGACACTCATGAATAAGCTCCTATGGTCTGGAACACTATACCATTCAGCTCTGTCATTAACATTTCAATGGAAGCGCTCTGGTGCTCACGCTTAATTACTCCTGGGTATTTTATAAGACACGGTTGGAAGGTATTGATCCTCTCTATTGGAGTATTCAGCTCATAAACACAGCAAGCTCTGAGAGCAAGGGCAGCTCCATCAATTCAAAAAAATGACAAATACAATGGGATGTATTTTGTCATTTATCACCCTGGAAAAGCTCAAAGCAAACTGAATCTGAAATGACCTTAATCTGTGTAAGGTCTTAAAGGGGTGGTTGATCAGCTTTTTTCGAAAGCTTGATTGTGTTTATGGGGTGCATTGTAACATGTGTTTATGCTTCGTTTTTTTCCATTTTCGTCAAAACGGTCTGTTGAGTTCCTGGTTCTATGAAGCCCCTCCCGCAGAATTACGCAATGGGCTCTGATTGGCTAGTGGGCTCGGTGCGTTTGTGATTCGCTAACCGCCTAGTGCACGTTGTCCGGAAACGTCACGCCCCCTTACCATTGCAGGTAGTTGCATGTTCCCGGGGGCGGGGTTTATGCAAACATCGGGGTTAGTGATGTCACAAACCCAGGAAGAAGCTCCCTACCAGCCTTTTTTTATAGTCCTTAAAGCGATTTCTTTAAAAGAAAATATCTCTCTTTGCATTGAACTCTGAACGTCGTAACTTTGCAGGCGTTGTTTATGCTCTGACAGCAACATTACACACTAACTAAAGTTCAAAAAGTGAAATCATAATCAACCACCCCTTTAATCTTCTGCATACATTTAAATTGTTTTACTTGCATAAGATTTCAGATCAATACGCTTTGTTAATTTAAAAAAAAAATAAAGGGTCAATGACAAATAAGGTTGACAGAGTCAATGAAAAAGCTAGTTCTTGAAAATATAATTGTTGTATTCAGATTGGTTACACACTTTTTAAATAAAGTTCATACCATTCTAAAAAAAAATTATTGAATAAGTCTAAAAATGTTACAGAAACTGTTAAGCAGAAAAATGCTCAAGTTAAGTAGAAACAAGTAAAAAGTACAATTGTAAAGTATTACAAAAAATTGAAGGTAAAAAAAATTTATTGGTACTGGTCTTGCTTTCTTGCCTTAAAACATTGTAAATAATAGTTTATTAGTATTGTTATTATTAAATGATTTATAATTAATTATGTAATCAATTTAAAAATTAAGTAATATTTTTATAATTATTATTATTATTATTATTATTATTATTATTATATTATTTAATAAGTCTAAAAATGTTACAGAAACTGTTAAGCAGAAAAATGCTCAAGTTAAGTAGAAACAAGTAAAAAGTACAATTGTAAAGTATTACAAAAAATTGAAGGTAAAAAAAAATTATTGGTACTGGTCTTGCTTTCTTGCCTTAAAACATTGTAAATAATAGTTTATTAGTATTGTTATTATTAAATGATTTATAATTAATTATGTAATCAATTTAAAAATTAAGTAATATTTTTATAATTATTATTATTATTATTATTATTATTATTATTATATGGTCACACTTTAGTTTTGGGACCAATTCACACTATCAATTACGAATTTTGCCTCAAACTCCTAATTTGCTGCTTATTAATAGTTAGTAAGGTAGTTATTAAGTTTAGGTATGGTGTAGGATTAAGGGATCTAAAATATGGTCATGCAGAATAAGGCATTAATATGTGCTTTACAAATACAAGACAGCCAATATGCTAGTAATATGCATGCTAAAAAGCAACTAGTTAATAGTGAGAATTGGTCCTTAAAGTTACCACCATTATTATTATTATTATTATTATTAATAATAATGCATTCATTTAATACATTTCTAATATGAAATACCCATTGCAAAAAAAAACAAGAGCTGCTGTTTAAAAATAAATAAATAACCAATGAAATGATGGACCACTTTGTATGTGTCATTTTAGATAAAGACAAAATTTGAAATATTAAACTGTCGCAATATATCTGTACTTCAACAACAAAGCTACATTTATTTTCTTCAATTTAATTGACATGACTGCCAGACAAAGACTGAACCTACCAGCATGCACCTAAAAATATAAAAAGCTGAGTATTCATAAAGTATTTTCTAAGTGGTTTTCCTCACTTAAGAGTCTGACTGTGATGAGTCTGAGTCTAAGATCAAGATCTGCTGTACAAGGTGATCTCAGTGTCTCATGCACTGGCAATGCTCTGTTGAGCTTCAGTGTGAGAGGGAATGGGTCATCTCCAAAGCACTGCAAATTGAGCCCGGCTTGTCTGTCATCACCTCCCAATTAGCTCTCGTTTACTGAGTTTGTTTGATACAGTGCATGTTGGCAGGTGAGGAGATGTGTCTGAGAGGTGCCAGTGCCAGACTCCCAACCCGACTGACTTATGTCCCTGGCAACTGTATGAACCGTTCACCCCCACTCCACATATACATCCCCCCCCCACCCCCTGTCCACCCAAGCTTGTCAAGCTGTAGCTCGTAAGAAAAAGAGATAGCTGGGGTAACCTTGAAACCCTGCAAAACGTCACTGTACTGCTTTCATAGCTCAATGGTAAAGAACAAGGGGGCTAATCTTGTAATCTCAATCATTTGTGACGGCGGTTATTTCTGGGAAAGAACGGCGCTTGGAGGAGTTTCGTGCATTCCCTGTGTTCATTTGTCAACACTGTGGATGCAGATTATTTATGTGTCATTTCATGTCACTACACAACCGTGTTCAGAGCACGGCCAAGAGAGGCTCTCCTCCCATCTGCCTTCAAGGTAATACAGGAATTTCGACATCCATTCATTTCAAAGACAATGATCTCTGGGTTTAGTGACCTTTGAAACTTTTAATACGCTGCTAATAACATGTTTTTAAAAGGTTATAATGCGCGATTTAGCAGTAATGTGGACAATGGCAGCTGAAACCTGATTAAGGCTTAGATAAGTAAACAAATTGGTCCGATCATCGAAGGGAGGGAATACAATGCGGGAGCTGGAGTGCATTAATATTGTTCTCAGTATTTTCCATGACCATTTGCAATAGCACCTCTGAACTCAAAGTTGGCTCTCTTTAACTTGACCTAGATGTCACATTCTGAAGAATCCTCCTCCAGATGCCTTCAGAAGAAAAAGGTTAGAATAGAAAAAGAAAGCCCACTCCTTGCCATATGACAGCAGCGTGCGAAAAACTGACACGCAGAGTTTTCAAATTGGGGCCCCGGGAGCTGAAGCATAAAATAACTTCAATCTCACTGGCTCTCTAAGGAATAGAGCAGAGGTGCGACCAACAACAACACAACAACGGCAAGGCAGGAAGGGGTGAAGGTAGGAGTTATTAGAGGATAAAACATGCCTCTCCATCTCACTCCCTCTCTCTCAGGAACCCCAAGGATGATCAATGGATTTAGTCAGAGGGATATTCAAGCAGAAAATTGCTGCCTTTTTGCTTTTCTTTGAAGTATTTCCAAAACACATACCAAAGCCCCAGTCCACCCAGGGTTGAAAATAACAGCACAAGAGCGTTCTCTAAGAGTAATCCTGAAAAGAGAGAAAAGACAGGCAGAGGAGGCTGGGGGAAGCTAAATGTTAAAGGAGGTGGGTGAAAGCTAGATTGAAACTTTGCAGGTATAAAATTGAAGGCAGCCAGCTGAACGGCCGCAGTGAAAACAGGGGCTTTATTTTCATTTTTTTCACCAAAGACGTCTTGGGCTGGCTTCACATCTTGCCCAAAAACAAAAACTACATCACAACAAACTAATCATTGATCACTTTCAATCTATTGATCAGCTCAGAGGTCTTTGTTGAGGGATGAATGTTAAGTACAATCAGGTACAGTACAATTCAAATGAATAAAGTCTAGTTTAGTTAACTGAAAATATGTACATTTAACTACATGCGATTTGAAAATAATAATTTTTGATTGCTTTGCATTACATAAAAAAATGCTATTCCAAACACATACACATCTATCCACTCTTAATCCACATGTATTGTACATCCAGAGCATGACAGTCAATTATCAATAGATTCACAACGGGCCACATTGTTGCTGTTTAGCACTCAATATCACGGAAACAGATTTATTTTGGTCAGATAACAAGGACTACCATGGGACTGAACTTTGTAAGATTATGTAGTTGACTAGAGTAATGTGTGTAACTCTATCCTCTCAGCAGCCCATGATGAGTTCATTCATTGTTGAAAGATAATCGTTCAAAAGTTTGCACACACCACTGTATGAGTGGATGGGAAAGCACCCACTTAAAAAATAAATAAATGGCAGTTTAATGAAGTAAGTTTCCACCAATTAAAATAAAGTGCTCTTACAACAGATAGCTGACACCAAAAATCCTTTAATTGAAGGATACACAGCCCTTCATGGGCAAAAAAACAGTCATCTTTAGCCTTGTATTAATATTATTATTATTTAAAATTATATTAATTGCATTATATGCATTTTAATGTTTTTTTTACTTATATATATATATATAATTTTTATTTTTTTTTTCTTTCAAAAAAGCATGTTTAATTTCTCATATTTTAACTTGAAGAATTAACTTACGTTTCATGTGTCAAAAATACATAAAATCCCATTTCTTTAATAAATTTCCCACTGCCAGCTTACTGCTGAATATACACAATATGCCGCTCAAACATTTAGTCTGATTAATCGCCACAGTGACGACCAGAAGCTACATTTTCAGGGGTGAAAGGCTCCCCATAGCACCACAGTCGAGTCCTTGTAGTGCCGAAGGTGTTCTAAATTGGGAAAAGCCAAGCAGTGCCAATGTGAGGTTGAAGCTCTGCATTGGCCAGGGAACTCGTGTGGCACCCCTGGGGGCCGGCATGGCACTGCACATCTGACAGAGGAAGCATGTGGCATGTGCGGGCCGTTATGGATAGAGCTGGGCGATGGGGGACTTCGCTTCGCCGCTCCCTGCCGTGCTCACTGACGCCTCATCCGTTTCTCCAGCCCTGCCCTAATAGATCTGCAATGTCTTCCATTCCAATTAAAAGGCCCGGATGCCCTATTTGTCAAAGGACTGAAGGGACAACGAGAGAGGGGTGCTTAGCATTACTTTTTGGAGTAATTGCCAGCCAAAACGTTGCAAATGGGAGAGAAAGGTTAGTACTGTAAAAATGGACTACTGGTGATTATGTCTGCCCTTTTTTTGTGATTTGGCTTGGCTGAGCTTTTTTTTATTCAGTGAGCTTGAGCTCATAATGTAATTCCACAGCAATGCAATCACTGAGGTTTGTAAGTGTTTACTTCTGATTAAAGTGTGAGGAAATAGCTGCAAAACATTCACCACAATATATCTTGCACTCTGGGTGGAAGAGTTCATGTTCCCCAATTGAACTTCTGAGAGAAAATCTATACAACAGGCATACTTCATAGTATCTGAGGAAAACAGATTATGTGGGTCACCCTAGAATGAGAGTGCCAATTTAACCATACACACATACAGTAAATGTCATTTATCATATGAGTATTAAGTCGAATATCAGTTTAACCAAAATAATATAACTGCATCAAGAACACAAAAAAGATGGACGAACGCAGTAGCATAACTCATGCACATATACGCATAAGAGAGGAGCAAAGTTTATTACTTTTTTCCTTTTCTTTTTTGTAATGTGTGTTTCTGTCGGTGGTGGGGGAATTTCTTTCTATGGTTTAATTCAACAATAACATTTCCGATCAGGGTCTTGGGCATCTCAAGGGCATTCCTGGTGAAATTACTGGGACTCTGCACCATTTATCATTGCCTGACATGTGTCATGTTCCAGACTCCGGTGTGTAGAGGTTACATCTGAAGACAGCTCCTTCTTTGTTGAGCAGCCATCAAAGACAACATCGCTTATTTAATATAGAAAAAAAAGGCAATGCAAGAGCACTAGAAGAAAACAATCCTCCCACACAATTAAAACTGTACTCTATAGATATATCATATTATATAATATAACCTCACAATATAAAATATGAAAATAAGTAACAATAGTAAGCAGAATTTAACAACATTCAAGGCAAACTGCTCACCAAGACAAGTTTACCCATTTTAATCCATCAGAAGAATAAGCACATGTGTATAACCCTGTTCAAGTGATGGCAAAACCTTATTGCTGTCATAATTAGAATGCAAGTCTTCATAGCCTACTAGTGAAGTAAAATCTAAATCATTATGCAATTGTTTACTAATGATTTTTTTTTTTAAATCTGCATGCTTAAAAATATACAGCTTAAACTGTTGTGGAGATATACATTTTTAGTTTCAGTGATTTATTTAAAGGTCATTCCCAAGTGTTATATTTACCGCTCTGGTCTATTAAATGGCCATTTGTAGTTGTAGTCTTGGATCTTGACTGCTGGCTTGTTTAGCCAAAGTAATGAGCACTAGAGAATGTTTCACTGAAAGGTGCTATTGTTGCTGATACACTTACAACACCTCTTGGCATTATTCTTGAATAACGGAGCACTAAATAATCCCTACCGACACATAAAATAAAACACTATTGTGTAAAGGTATGGGAGTTCAAGAACAGCCTGCTTTACAATGCATTGATTTCTTTAGTCTCACACTGGCATCAGAAGGGGCTGGTTTAGAGGTCGAGTCAAGCCATCCTAACGCTTCATTTGGAGTTCTGGCATTGTTCCCAGTTTGCAAAGCTTTGCTGATGTTTTTCTTTTGGCGGTTATAAATGATAATAATTAAAGGAAAATATACAATAATTAGTCACACCAGGTTTTTCCATCTGGTAGTACCTGAAAGATGTTATCACTGGTGTCTCGGAGAGCAGGACAGACCTGGGTTCAATACAAGTTAAGCTCTAGTTATGACAGCATTGTGGCATAATGTTGATTATTATTAATAAATTTTCCTTTAGTTGGTTAAAAAAAGTTGTGGTTACAGTAACGCACTTGAAATGGAAGTAAATCAGGCCATCGCATTGGAGGGTTTAAAATTAAAAAGGTGAATCTTGTATTTTTATTATGGCACTTCCACTATTTTGTTACTGGGAATACTTTTCTAGGTGAATAAACCTGGACCTGCATACTAGCCCTATTGTAGCTTTTTTTTCCTCTACCAGTCATTATTTTCTGTTGTGATTAGCATGCCAACAATAGTTTGCCACAAATGCTGTCAATAAACCTTAACTTGCATGAAATCTGTAAAATTCCTGAAAAAAAACAAAAACTTTTTCAAATTTATTTAAAGGGGTCATATGATGTTGCTAAAAGAACATTACTTTGTGTATTTGGTGTAATTAAATATGTTTATTCGAATTAAGGTTAAAAAAAAACATTATTTTCCACATACTGTACATTATTGTTTCTCCTCTATGCCCCACCTTTCTGAAACGCGTAGATTTTTACAAAGCTCATCGTTCTGAAAAGCAAGGTGTGCTCTGATTGGCCAGCTATCTAGTGCGTTGTGATTGGCCGAATTCCTCAAGCGTGTGACGGAAATGTTACGCCCCTTACCATACTGTGATGCCGTGTCCCGGCCAGAGCGACGAGACAAAACCAATAAAACCCAGTATAAACGAGGCATTTGTTGCATCCAGTGTGGACATAATTACTGATTATAATGACTTATACTGTGTTTTTACGTGTTGCGTTGCATCGCGCCACGTAAACATAAAACCATGTCTGCGTTTGTGATCAGAGAAACGACAAACAACAAGCGCTACTCTACACTGCTATGATCAAAACTTGCGTTTGAATCGTCAGTGGCAAATCCTTTAAATATGAAAACGTACTTACAGGGTGTGAGTCAGCATTATTTGTCAGCATCATAGACTGTATAGGGTCAGCATGCGCGCAAAGGGGAAACAGGGGAACTGAATTCACCGGAACACCGGCATTGTAGGCTACTCTCCCAGTAAACAGTCCTCATCCTCCGTAAAATGCGTTGCACACATCTGAATATTTGTTCTGGAACAGTGTTTTAAATACAACTTAACTACTGATTTCTAGTTGTGTCCTTTTTTGGAAGACCAAACTAAGTAGTTTCACTTTCACAACGAAACACACAGCATCTCCACAACATGGCAGTGGCAACAATACTACAGCGAGAATCAAAGTCATGCCTTCTTTCTTTGCGTATACATTTGGGCTGTGTTATGCAAATCTTCCCACACAATGACATAGCCATGTGGGGGCGGGTTTAAACTAGGCATTTTAGGAGGGCGTGGACGAGTCTTAAAGGTGGGGAAAGCGATTTTTCAAAAACGCTTTAGAAAACTGATTCGGGCCGAGTAGCAAAACAAACTTGTAGCCAATCAGCAGTAAGGGGTGTGTCACAGGACGGACATTAGCCGAGTCGAGCGACAGAAAGATAGAGATGGCGGATAAAAAACAAAAGAGGAAAACGTCTGCGGAACAAAAGAAGGCTTAAGGCAATAAGGCAAGAAGTAGGGCCCATGTAAATATTGGATCAGCTTTCCAGTGCTGGAGAGAACTCAAGGAGCGGAAGGCCTGCGATCAGACGCCGAGGTTGCTTTGTTTCTTCTCAATAGGTGAGTAACACCGTGTCTACAACAGCTAAAGTCTGCCAACACTGGACGTGATCAAACGACCGTTGAAAACCATTTGAAATTTGTGTCAGCACGTCATAAATAGAACCCGGCAGCAGTTTTCTGTCGGGGATTTGTTGCGCCGCGCCACTCACGTCCGATGTAGACACGGTGTAACATTGGTTTTGCTTTGTTTCACAGAACTAATTGTTGCCTGGGTTGTGTACGTATGTGTGGGGCGGAGCTATCAAAATAGGGGCGAGATGGCGAGATCGTAGGGGCGTGTTTGTTTTGGTGATTTCAAATGTCAACATTGGCTACCAGAAATCGCTTACCCCACCTTTAACTTTTATAAAGAATATCTCTTTGGGTTTGAGATTTTAGTCTTTGCAACTTTAGGGATCTTATCTATTCACGAACAGCTTGTAACACTCCAAAGAGAAAGGAAAACCTGAAATCTCATCATATGACCCCTTTAAAAGATTGCAGTTTAAAAGCTTTAAGTACAATTAGATGATACATCATACTTCTCATATACTCTATAAAAAATATATTTTCTAGAATGTATTTTGTATGTTTTTGGTTTGCGCTTCAGCACCCAGTTGGTGGCAGATATTACAGTTTAACAGTTTGCGTGTAATTACACAATATTATACTTCTCATATACTCTATGATATACAATTATAATAAATGTCTTGTTTTTATTTTATACTGGTCTGCAAATTATCAGAACAGAACATTTTAATTAATTTTCTAAAACATATTCAGTATGTTTTTGGGCTGTGCTTCAGCACCCAGGTGGTGGCAGCACAAAACATACTAGTCACAACAGGTGAGAAAATCATTACTTGTGTCAATGGTGTCCAAGAAAACAAAAGAGGAAAACGTCTGCGGAACAAAAGAAGGCTTAAGGCAATAAGGCAAGAAGTAGGGCCCATGTAAATATTGGATCAGCTTTCCAGTGCTGGAGAGAACTCAAGGAGCGGAAGGCCTGCGATCAGACGCCGAGGTTGCTTTGTTTCTTCTCGATAGGTGAGTAACACCGTGTCTGCAACGCAACAGCTAAAGTCTGTCTAGTACACTGGACGTGACAAAGCGACCATTGAAAATCATTTGAAATTTGTGTCAATACATCATAAAAAGAACGCAGCAGCAGTTTTCTGTCTGGGATTTGTCGTGTCGCGCCGCGCCGCATCCAGTGTAGACCATAGATATGTATATCTATCTATGGTGTAGACAGCATCATTGATTATAATGAGTTCTATAGTATTTTGTCGTGCCGCGCTACTCGTGTCTGGTGTAGACACAGTGTGACATTGGTTTTGCTTTGTTTCACAGAACTAATTGTTGCCTGGGTTGTGTACGTATGTGTGGGGCGGAGCTATCAAAATAGGGGCGAGATCCTTTTGGGGTAGGGGCGTGTTTGTTTTGGTGATTTCAAATGTCAACATTGGCTACCAGAAATCGCTTACCCCACCTTTAACTTTTATAAAGAATATCTCTTTGGGTTTGAGATTTTAGTCTTTGCAACTTTAGGGATCTTATCTATTCACGAACAGCTTGTAACACTCCAAAGAGAAAGGAAAACCTGAAATCTCATCATATGACCCCTTTAAAAGATTGCAGTTTAAAAGCTTTAAGTACAATTAGATGATACATCATACTTCTCATATACTCTATAAAAAATATATTTTCTAGAATGTATTTTGTATGTTTTTGGTTTGCGCTTCAGCACCCAGTTGGTGGCAGATATTACAGTTTAACAGTTTGCGTGTAATTACACAATATTATACTTCTCATATACTCTATGATATACAATTATAATAAATGTCTTGTTTTTATTTTATACTGGTCTGCAAATTATCAGAACAGAACATTTTAATTAATTTTCTAAAACATATTCAGTATGTTTTTGGGCTGTGCTTCAGCACCCAGGTGGTGGCAGCACAAAACATACTAGTCACAACAGGTGAGAAAATCATTACTTGTGTCAATGGTGTCCAAGTGATCTTGATTGATCTGAGATGTCTTATGTTGTGACCAGTCACTTTCTTCATAGGATTAATGAGACCCCTCCAGTCTGTTCAATACATGTGTCAATTAGAGACTTACAATGGTGTTGCAGTAGATCTCTACAACACATTCTGATCATTTGCAATCAGTCATACAGACATACATTCAATATTAGTTTATGTAATATCAATAAGTGAGACAAAACAGACAGTGACACTGCATTTGTTATTTATTAAATATTTTCATTGTTTACTGATTATACTAAATTCCTTACAAATTTTTGGTACAGGTGTCAGTGGAACACATGCAACTAAAGAGCACTGCCATCACTAATATAGCCTGTTATGTAAGAAAATTTAAATCCATAAGTAACGAGTGCATTACAGCTTTCCACACATAAAATGGTTCCTTGTCCGAGTACTAAGTGATTTCTACACTGGCCCACCTTCAAGAAATGAACGTGATATGTCATTGTTTAGGAAGTGCATCAGTAATTGCTGACATAGTGAAATGTAAAATACTTCCAGGAATTAGTGTGGGGGGGTTAGGAGACATATAAAATTAATTAATTCCACCAGCGCCTTATTTATAACTTAATATGATATAGTGGCACATTTTAGAATAGCACTGTATACGCACATTTTGGAGATACTAAAAGACAAATGACTAATTATGCATAAAAAAGAGCCTTTTGTTGATGGAGGCATGTAAAATAAATTACAGATGTAGCTTCTTATAAATTACCAAATGTGGTTTTAAACATTGTTTGGAGAACTGCCATGGTGACCAAAGCTTGTCTAATATATTTTTCTGTATGAACAGCTCATTAAACGACACAACAACCCTTTTTCAAAGTGCTGAGTGCCAGATTAATATATATTAGGAATTGGAGAGGCAGCCCTCATTGTGCTAAGAAGAATGGAGGAAACTTCTCCTTGGCATTTACATGTGCATTCAAATTGGCTGTCATTATAGAGAGTAACAGCTTAACAAATGCTATACATCAGATTCTCGCTTTCTGACACAGACACAACTTGTAATAATGTGTTTTGTAAAGCAGCCTTTTTTCAGTGAGGTACAGGCACATTGTAGATAGGAAAATTAATTAATAAAATAAATAAATAAATAAAACACGAATCATACTGATACAAAAAGAAAAAAAAATATCACCCTGTATGGTTCCAGGTGGCTTTGACTTTGCATATAAAAAAGTTTCAAATGAACATGCCATCAATGGCATGAATGCCCTAATCCTACACATAGCAGAGGCGCATATGTGTGTGTTGGAGAGCTGTGTGTCCAGCAATGCATGTTCGTGATTGAAAGATTGCTTGGGTTCAGGCTTAGTGGGATTAAAGCTTCTTGAGATCCGTTCTTAAATTGCTGGCAGTTTCTCTTTGTATATTTATTTCTCCTTTTCCCTTCTCTATCTGAAGCTTATATGTACTTTAATCTCAAGTACAAGAAGTGGCTTTGGTAAGAAAACAGACACTTCACCAAAGAATGACTCAAAGAGAAACTAAAAAAAAAAAAAAAACCGTGTAAGCTTTGGCAGAGACTTAACTGTAATTATATCACAACAATGGTTGTTTTAATAGTTTTGTTTAATTTATGTTTAACTTCCAATAGTTTTGTTTTAATGATTGGCATGATTATTTTTTTTGTTTTGTTTTTCAAATCTTGAAAAAAAAAAAATAAAAAAATAATAAAAAAATAAAATTATATATATATATATATA
>NW_015505488.1:681243-698513 GCF_001515645.1 Sinocyclocheilus grahami
TACAATCAGTATAAGATACTGAAAATACTGTAAAACATTTTAAATGAAAAAAACATCATTAATTTTATTACTGTTGCTATTAAATATACTTTTTTTTCTACAATATAAATATTTTCAGGGTTTTATGTAAACATGTTAAAACCTGCATCATCTAATGTCCTGTAATGCACCATTCTTAAATCTCTTCACACAACTTCTCCACAGATCATGGGTTGCTTTCTCTAAATAGCAGTTGTCTTACATTAGCAGTGCCATGTGTCTTCAGTGCCCTCTGCAGCCAGAAAAGGTGAGTGCATAGCTGCACTAAAAAGAGCTGTTACCCTTGATGTTGCAAAATAAAGTACTGACTTGCCTTCTCTTGATGCCAAAAAATGGATGAAGATTCAAAATGTAACATTTAAAAAAAAAAAAAGATTTATTTAAGGTCAAGCCTCTGTAATGTAAGGGTAAATATCTGAGAAACTGAACTTAAAAAGCACTGCTCCGTGTATATTGTGCTAATTGGTGTGGTCGTCTTCTGTTTTAGAAGAACTAATGAGACAACGATGGGTTCTGCTTGCTGTTCACCTCTCGCTGTCCTCTCCTTTTCCACTGGGCCATCTAGCATCATGTTATCAGCTCTAAACCCACTGACCTGAGCCTTCTGACAGGTGATTCCATATCAGGTCTCGCAAAATCGCTAGCCCGACGTCCCGGGGCTATTGTGTTTTCCAGTCGGGCTACCAAAATGTATCACCACTCTGCCCGACGGGCTATCTTAAATAGCTACAGATCTCCCGCGGGTCATTAAAAACTCCTAAAGTGAGTTGTATCAAACTTAAGGCCATAAAAAGTTTTAAATACGTTAAATGGTATAAGAAATGTCTTAATTATAATTTCAAGAGGTCTAGTTGGGGACGGAAAGACAAGAGTCGCGAAACAACTGGATTAAACTTAAAAAGGCAATAATGGCATTGAATAAATATGAGCGCTGCAAGTTTCAAGTCAAAACGAAGGCGGATGTCTTTATTTGAATGTATCTGAAGGGAACCGACTGTCCTCAGAAACGTGTCGTTGGCATTTTAATTTAATTTTACCTATAATTCCTGATAAAGCAGCGTTCATGAGGGAGGAGCTGCTTGCTTTGTGTACAGCCGTTACCAGGGAAACCGCAATATTTCAGGGCCCCTAAAGCACCACCTCGTGGCAGATAGGGAATTTGCATTTCCAATAAGCCTTTCTTGCTGTTTATGGTCGGATCAACGCAAATATGCAAATATATGTTTTTACGCAGCAAACACATAGAGTTGTAAATGAGAAAGAAGTTAATGTGCCTTCTAATAATCTAAACAATTAAGACGGTAGCCTAATATTTATACGTTTTATATTAACAATTTATATGCTTAATTTATCCCTTTTCATAAAAATTTGCTCTGAAGGCTGAAATGCTTTTGTATAAGATTTTAGTTTTTGTGAAAACCTGTATCTGAACTGTAAATCATATAATTGTATGGCTCAGTACTGTATGTTACCACAGACATTGTCCAAGCCCACTCATACTGTGTTCATTTTACTTGTGCAGCTCTTAAAATGGGTCATAAATTGCCTTACATTTATTTAAAAAAATTCTGCAGATACCCTGTAAATAGTGAAATAAAATTCCTTCCTTCATATTTGATATTTGTGTATTGAAAATATTTTTTGATTGACATTCAAACTCATATCTATTCATCCTATCTATCTATATATATATATAGTACCTGCCCGAAGGGCTACCAGGGATTTTGAAATTTTGCGAGCCCTGCATATGTCTCACAACCTTGTTTGTAACTCCTCTAAGCAAACCCCATCAGATCCTCAAGCCTGTGTTTTTTGATATTTTTGACTGTTTCTTTCTTTAGTGTGTGATCTGATCTTCTGTGTTCTTGTTCTGTGTTCAGCCTTGACCCTCACCTATGATTCTCTTTAAGTTACTGTGTAATGCGTTGAAAGATTTGATAATGACAGTGGAAACAACTGTGCTGCACTGACATGAGGTCATAGATAACTTAACCCTACCATCGGACACCACGGCTTCACAAATTTACTGATTTTGCAGACTCTCAAAATCATTTTTAGAATGAGGCATTTATATTTAGGCTACACAATTTTAAACATAGGTTTAAATAATGAAATTAATGACAAAAAAAAAATAAAATAAAAAAATAAAATCACACAGCCAAGCACAGAGCCTGCTGACCAGCACATAATGAACACGAAGAAGACTGTTTGTTGTGAAAGACTCTAATATGGTGGAAAAAACTTTGTGAAATGTGGGCTTGAGAAAAGGTCAAAGATGTCATTTGCAGCGGATTCCCACCTCTCCTCTGGCACATCACTCAAAACAGATTGGGATGCCAATCATGCACACAGCTGGAATCATTGTCCTACTGCAAGGAGACATATCTCTCTTCCACACTCACACACACACACTTCTCTTCTCAAGTTGCCATAGTAACTAATATCTAAAGTCTGCTTTTACTCCTGTCCTGTGACTGTCATTATATGAGCTAGCACTTGTTGAGTTTGCCCATTGTTTGACTTTGGAAAATCGTGGTTATCATGTTTATTCAGTTAATTTATACTGACAGAGAATTACATAGTCAATGCTGAAAATAGTAGTAACTGCTATGTATTGTAAGACTATGATTTTAAATAAACATAGTTAAAAGAACTATAGATAGTAGAACAACAGAATAATAGACAGAATGTTGATAAAACGAACGATAGATAGAACGATAGATCGGTATAGATAGATAGATAGATAGATAGATAGATAGATAGATAGATAGATAGATAGATAGATAGATAGATGAGTGTATGCTTTTCAGCACATCTGGAGGGGTTTGGCACTTCAAGAGGGGGTAGAGGGAGACATACAGTACAAAGTAGCATCAGATCAGATGAAACAGATGTTGTCACTTTTAATGACATTATAGATTACCCCAGAGCTTAGTTCAATTCTCTCTTTCACTGGGTTTCAGAGGCTAGGCGAAATGCAAGAGGCTCAACTACTGAGTCCTAGCTTGTGGCTCCCCGTAGAGCCCCCACTCTTCAAAACTCCTTCATGAAAGGACTTTCAATGCAATGGCCTTCACTATCCTTTGCCTTTTGCTCTGGTTCTTTTCCCATGCGCCAGACGCTATTCTTCCAATGGAAGACTCTCTCTTCCCAGAAACCTGCATACCAGTGCTAATGACATTACTGAGTGGTCAGCCCAGAGTGGAGGTTGCTGATGTGTCATTAATAGGAATTTTCCCATCTATTATACTTGCTCCATTAGGCACAATTTTGCATACATCTACTCCTCTTATTCAAATCTGCCTGATAACACTGATACTGATGTCATCCTTTGTTACATGCCACTATTCACCCAATGTCAATTTTCTGGGATCTATCCTTGAAGCATTGGTCTATTCACTTCCTTCAGACATGGTAATGCAAGACTGAACATTTTGTGTGGGAAAAAAAATGAATCCATTAAAAAAGTCCATAATGCATGGCACAACCACATGAATATACTGCAGCCTCTTCTTTAGTCAAGGACAAATTTCAATGTGGAAATAAACTTAGCTCTTTTCTGCTGGTATCTGACAGGTGCTGCCAGTGTCCCTGTTCCCCTGCAGGGCCCACAGCTACCCAGGCAAAACAAGCCCCACTAATCTGAGAGGGCCTTGACCTCTGTTCATGATCTTTGTCACTGACAACTCCGGGATGTGGTTATTACAGACATTGATTGTAATTGGTTCTTCTGGTATGTGTGCTGATTATTCTTTTGCCAGGCAGCTGAGTCCCTGGAGCCGTGTCAAGTCATTTGAGCCCTTGGTACAGTGTACACATTCCACCTACACGCTGCCTTCCACTCATCGCCATCTTGCCTCGAGCCAGCTTAGATATCTGGGTTCCGCAAGTCAGGTGGAAATAACCCGGGCACAGGCGTGGCGCATGTGTCTCAAACTCGAACAGCCCACCCTCAGAGCTGCATTGCCTGTGAGAGTTCCCACTGTTTTCAGTCTAATATCCTGTCCCGGATTAGACCATCAGATCACAGCAGAAAGAAGCGCTGGAGAGGTGTGAGATCGCATAGCGAAATTAAGTGTGGTTAGGTTAAAATAAATGACAACAGTGTTGAGGCCCACTTAAAGGACAATATTGGGGAGCATTCACCAAAATAAATAAATAAATTAAAATAAATTCTGAAAATTACAATGATTTTTGAAGGACAATGTGATACTGAAACCTGAAGTAATAGCTGCTGAAAATTAAATTTTGCCATCAAGGAATACACTTTTTTAAAACCTATTCAAATAGAAAAGAGTTATTTGGAATTTTAATAGTATTTCACAATATTATTCAATTTACTTTTACTATATTTTATATTACCTTATACTGTACTGTTATTTTTATCAAATATTACTGTTTTGTTATTTTGATATAAACTTTCATTTTGAAATAAATGCAGCCTTGGTGAGCATAAGAAACTTTAAAAACATTAAAAAATTAAATTATTCCAAACAAACAAACAAATAATAATAATATGTTGGGGTTCGTGCGCTTGCGCGTGCCTCAAAAGGGGACTTGCAATGAATTACAAAGATACATAACAGCTACAAGTGCACTACTTGCTTTATGCAAGCACTATATAGGATAAATCACTATACTATACAGGATTTACCCTATTATTCTTTATCGACATGAATTGATAGGTGAAACAACATACAGCCACCCACAAATAGTCTATAAACAAAGCATCAGGCTGTCTGAGTTCATATGAACAACGGTTAAAGTTGCTCGTCGTCAGGCTACAGAAGAATACCATAATTCCTCTGTTCAGTTAGACCTAAGACATCGAGAGTCACACAGACCTATAACAACCCAGCCACAACACATAATTGCAAATAACATGCCTTACCTTAACACAGAATCGACCAGAGTCCAGCGTTTATATTTTTTCTACGAATCTTTGAGTTAACGTACTAAACATGAGTGGTCCCCACACCTTGATGCTCATGACAAGAATAGCATGTATAGTTATCTTTATTGAAGTGAATTAGGTTTAAATCGCCGTCATGCATGAATGAATGATATTTTTGCAATTTTACACATAATAATCCACGATGATCACATTACATAAAACTGAAATTGCACGTCAAAATAACACATTGTCAATATTTGTTGAGACCCCCCAAAATTTCACAAATCACGTTTTCAGGGGAGCCCATGTCTTATTAAGGGGAGCCGAGCTCCCCCTAGGTCCCCCGTAGTTTGCACCCTGGTTAGCCCTATTGAGGGAAAATGCAAAGAGGGTGCATAGGTATTAGAAGTAAAGCGTCCTCGTGGCCGGGGGTTGATCCAATCATGCCCTCCATCCTTCCCCCTCAATTTACCCTTCAAACAACCCCTGCCCTATCCTGCTCAGCTGCCCCAAAGGTTAATTCCTTGTCCTGGAGCTAAAACAACAGGATCACAGCCATGGTGCTAATACTCAATAGACACTGACCTACTTTGCAGGATTTGTGTTGGGGGAAAATCCCTGATCCACTGCCCTAATGCCAGCGATGAAAGTGATCTAATGGTCCTAACCGCTCTGTTTAATCTGAAATAATGCTCATGTTATTAATTTCCCATTATGGGAATGCAGCTCTGCCGATGGGATTAAAGGAGTTGTGCTCTCTCTCTCTCTTATTTTCTCCATTGCAAACGTGCAAACGTGCATGCTTGAACCACCTGGCTGTGCAAGCACTCACATTCCCTATTTGTTTGTTTGAGCATGTGCTTAGTATTTGCTTCCACTGATCTCTCATGACTTTTCCTCATGATTTTGACTTTGACACCATTTGCCTACAGTTCAACCTACGTTTAATTCAACAGATGTTATTTAATATTCACCTGGACTGTATCTATTGTACAATCCGGTTGTTATATAACATTCTCCTTTCAAAACAATCTGCATTATTATTTTCTTTGACAGATTAAATGAAATAGTAACACCACAGATGCACTACTCACACTCTGCATGTTATACTCAAATATCTAACTGTCTCATAACAGTATGAGCAATTAATGATAAATATATGAAATGCAGTGGATTTAACTTCAGTTTACACAGTCAAATCTCAATTTTCCAGTTCATTTCATTACCACCAGGGGGCACTTGTTTCCTCAAACCGGAGTTAAAAGATACAAAAGACACTCATCTTGCCCTAAATTATGCGATGTGACTCTTCATTTGTGCAATTAACATCCATAATTAACACTTTACACTAGACTGTCCATATGGAACATTAAAATAACTACAACAGTCAAAACAATTACACACTGTCATATAATAAAATAGATATTAAAAATAAACAATGTGCACGCATTACTCAAAATTAATCAAGGTACACAACAATATATTTTTTATATTTCCTTGTTTAGAAGTCACCATCCCAAACTGTTAACACCTCACAACGATCACCTTAATATTTGTAATTTAGACTTAAAGGTAAATATCACAACTCATTTAAAAGAAGGAATAAACAGATGACAACACTCAAGTCATCAAAGTTTGTTTTGGGACCAAGAAAAGAAGAAACCTGACTTAGGCAAGCTGAAGAGCAGTATGCTGTTTCTTCATCGACAGATGCCACAATCCACGCTGCCAGCATGAACATCCACGCCAGCCTCTCTCTCTCTCTCTCTCTCTCTCTCGCTCTCTCTCTCCGTTAGTACATGTTTTCCTATCAATCCATCAGAGTAATTTTGTGTATGAAAGGCAAGAATTCAAATGGCTGAATAAGCAAAAGAAAAAAAAAAAATCCTTATGAACAAGACTCTTTGAGTGCGTATCTAATAATGCCAAGCTGACATGCAATACATCATATTACCCATTAGCAGTTACCGGGTAAAAGAGGAAACAAAAATCTGCAGGCTGTTGACAGATCAAAAGACCCATTTGCATTGCCGCGTGGTCTTTTCCATTCAATTTTACCATCAGAGTAACAAATACTTCATAATGCTGTGAACATGGAAAAAAACGAATCACTACACAAGCTCAGTTTTCCCACTGTGGCTTACTGGTTGCTGTAGCTGCATCATGTAGTGGCAAACAGATTATAAATACCATATGGGATACAGTTAAAATGACATAAAAATATAAACCTATTGTAAAAGTGAAAGTTCACCCAAAACTCATCATTTACTCTCTTTCAGGACAATCTAACTTTTTTCTTCTGTAGAAAATATAATTAATAACACAAATATACAAAAAATAATATAAATAATAGGATTACATTTTAATTAAACTTAAATTTGAACATTTTATGAAGCTTAAGCAATCCAGACTTTTCAAAGAAATAAAAAAGATTAGTGGAGTATGTTTTTAAAAGACAATTCACGCTTAATTCCATGTGTTATTCTCTGTAATTATTTGTGAAATTGATTAGCAATTTCAATGGAAGCTTAAAAAAAAAAAAAGTTCATAGCAACTTTGAATGTCACAAATGAGAAAGATGCCTGCAGGATGATTCAAATAATTGTGAGATATAAACTCAGAATCGCAAAATATAAAATTTATATGAAAAAAACCCTCAAAATTGCGAGAACTGCAGAAATGTTGACTCAGAAAAGAAGAGTCAGAATGAGAGATATACTGTAAACTCACAATTACAAGAAACAAAGTCAGAATTGAGAGACATTAAAAAAATTGCAATTACCTTTTTAAATGCTATTTATATATATATATATATATATATATATATATATATATATATATATATACACACTTATCTTCTTTGTCTCCACAAATGAGAAAGATGCCTTCAGGATGATTCAAATAATTGTGAGATATAAACTCAGAATCGCAAAATATAAAACTTATATGAAAAAAAACCCTCAAAATTGCGAGAACTGCAGAAATGTTGACTCAGAAAAGAAGAGTCAGAATGAGAGATATACAGTAAACTCACAATTACAAGAAACAAAGTCAGAATTGAGAGACATTAAAAAAAATTGCAATTACCTTTTTAAATGCTATATATATATATATATATATACAATTATCTTCTTTGTCTTTATTTCATTTTTATTCCGTGGTGGAAACAGGCTTCCATTCATTTCTGAAAAATGTTACCAAAAACGTTCTCAGTATTTTATTCAAAATGGGGGGAGTAAATGATGACAGAACTTTAATTGTTGATAGATTTTTCACTTTCATTCAACCAATTTTGAAAAATAAAATAAAGAAATAAAAATATATGCTATGCACTACAGAATATGACCACCTAACTGAGTCAGGGTAATGAACGCAGGTCCTAGTCATAGCCTTGTGCAAACGAGTCATGACTTAGCAAGAACCATAAGACAGAAAGAAAGAGGGCATCTGTCTCAAAGAGTTCAAAGACATTGGAGCAGAGCTGAAGATTCAAAACACTGCACAATGTTTCAGACGATATTCTAAAGGGGTCATATGATGCGATTTCAAGTTTTCCTTTCTCTTTGGAGTGTTACAAGCTGATTGTGCATAGATAAGATCCCTAAAGTTGCAAAGACCAAAGTCTCAAAACCAAAGAGATATTCTTTATCAAAGTTAAGACTCTGCCACGCCCCCCTAAAATGGCTCATTCTAACACGCCCCCACATATCTAGGTCACTATGTGGGAATATTTGCATAATGCACCCAAATGTGCACGCAAAGAAAGAAGGCGTGGTTTCAGTAACTGCAGTTAGTGTTGAAGCAGCCATGTCAGGGAGACGCTGTGTGTTTCAGTGCAAAAGCAAAAGCACTTTATTTGACCTTCCGAAAGTAGATGCATTTAGGAATCTTTAAGATCACTTACAACAGAACAGCAATGCATTTTATGGACGACCGTTTCGTGAACTTAGGAGAGGAGGTAATTCTGACTTTGCTATGACAATCTGGCACTTCTGAATCAGCTACTGTTTTGTTATTAGTTTAAGTATTTGCTATTGACTGTTCAAATGCGGAGTTTTGCGCATTGTGTGTGTGTGTGTGTCACACATCACAATGTCACACAATGTCCATGTCACACATCACAATGCACTGGGTCAGCTGGCCAATCAGAGCAGACTGCGCTTGTCGGAAGGAGGGACTTTGTGTGTCACACATCACAATGTCACACAATGTCCATGTCACACATCACAATGCACTGGGTCAGCTGGCCAATCAGAGCAGACTTGTCGGAAGGAGGGACTTTGTAGAAAACAAAGCGTTTGAGAGAAGCGGGGCATAGAGAACCTACAATAATGTACAGTATTTTAAAAAATAATGTGTTTTTTTGAACATTAAAGCATGTTAACATATTCTGTTACACCAAATACACAAAATAATGATCTTTAAAAAAGCATCATATGACCCCTTTAATGCAGTCCTTGTCAAAGTGCACGTGATCCTGTGGTCAGGCAACTGTACACGCACTGTTAAAGATTCATAAAACCACAAATGTGCAAAATGTACGCACGAGGATGACAAATTTATGCAAATTCGAAGTGCAAACACTGTGGCGTGGAAGACTGTTCAAGCGCAAATATGTCTTTTAAAGACAAGCAGCCCTGCCGTTCAGTTTAAGGTGGTCCTAAAAAGACCCCTCTATCACAAGTTACTCCAAGGACCTATATTTAAACCTTGTACTTTTAGGTTCAAAGAGCAATGCCCTTAGAAACTTGGCACCATGAATTATTTGCGAGGGAAAAGGCATGATGCATCTTTTAACATGTGCAGTCACTTCAGAGTGCAAAGCCTACAAATGTCATGTCCTCTTAAGATCAAAAGTAATTGGTCAGGCTGCACAACAAGGCACAGGGGTAACGAGGCAGTTTACTAGTGTAACAGACTCAAATGACAGAGTAGTGTGCGGGCAGCAATGAGCTAATAGACCTATACAATTGAGGAGACAGGCAGAACGGCCTAGTTTTTCATTGCTATTTTCTCTATTTTATATGTACATGTTATATATTTCATGATGTTTTATTCAGGTCTAAACATCAGTGCAAGTTCTATAAAAATGTGTGGTTTAGAAAAAATGAAATCTAAATTTTATGTAAAAGCAAAACAAACCAGATGTTATGCCAGTAAGTTGCCATTGCATTAGAAAACCAAGTAAATTATATAGCTAAATATTATCCACAAATTATTAAATGAGCAATTTACCCAAAATGGTAGCTGTGGAGTAAAGTGTGTCAGAAGATTTTGTGTAAGCTGTTTAAGTAATAGTGATAGAAAGCATATATATATATATATATATATATATATATATATATATATATATATATATATACACACGGGAGCCTGTGTCGTCCTCCATCTAACAAAGGCAGAAGAAAAATCTGGGTTGGTAAGATTTTTGATGTATATAAATACAGTAAAAACAATAATATTGTGAAACTAAATGACTAAAGTAACCGTTTCCTATTTTCATATATTTTAATTAGTGCTGTCAAATGATTAATCACATCCAAAATAAAAGTTTACATAATATGTGTGTGTACTGTATATATATATATATATATATATATATATATATATATATATATATAAACACACATATGTGTATGTAAAGTTAAAAGCTAAATTATATTTAAGTTCATTTAAATATTCTGAATATGTATTTATTTTCACGAAAATATACATATATTTAAATTGGAATTGTGCATTAATGTTACAACCCTTGGCTTAAAGGGAAGCAACAAAACGAGGGACACACGCAAAAACTTAGGCTCAAAGGAAAAAAGGCTTTATTAATCACAAAATTAACTCTCTATAATAAGATTAAAACACAACAGAAACAATTACGATATTTCTGTAAACATCAGTATCGTCAGTGTGTAATGCGGGGTGCCTGGCTGAATGTGTAATGTACTGTTGTATTGTTGAAAAATGCTCAAAACAATCTCAAACCAAATGCAACACAAAAAATGTCCCTAGTCCACTTTCTGTCTCAATTAGCGAGCTCTTTTGAAGGAGCGCCTAGCGACAGGTGTGCCCAATGGACCGCAGATTGAAATAAGTCGTAGGCAGAGCCACTGATCTCAATGCTCCCAAAATCACACAACGGGGGTCTTCACAATTAATAAAAAGTTGTTTTTCTTGTGATCCTATATCATTCATTTATTTTTTCTTCCTAAATTCAGTTGATATCAGACATCCTACATATAATTAGACTTAATCGTTTAACCTCTTTCCCATTTATCTTTGCCAAAATAGTAGAGGCACAGCTTACCCCACTCTGTTTGAAAAGAAATGGGCATTGCACACACATTGATCTGACGAGAGACAGAGAGGGGGAGAGAAACAGAAATACAGATGGTTCTTGAGGTGTTGGCAGTTGTGTAAGTCAGTGTTCTGGGTCAGGTCAGTGAGGATCTGGAGAACACAGAGCAGGAGATGTGGATTGGGTCAGTGAGCAAGACTGGCTGGTAAGAGAAAAGAAAAGGAGGGGTTTGTGAGGGGGGTTTGTCTGTGATGTCTTTCTGTACCCTGGAAGGAGGTTAGCTGCAGAGGAGCAGGTGTTGCCCTCTCAGTGTCCATAGCCAGCAGCGCTTCAGTGCTTCAGCGCTTCAGCGCTTCAGCACCGCCCCGAGAACCCAACTGTCATCTCTGATGAGCGAGCGTCTCCACACGTCTTCTCACTTGGTACCACAACTCAGTCCAGCGTAACTTTACAAAATGAACATAATCCTTGCTTATTTCAGGAAGTACAACATGTTCCTGGATCAACATCCTTGTTGATCCTGGAACAACATTTTAATCTTCCAATCAGATTTGAGGGTTGTTTTGGAAGATTTTAGGGAAAAGTATACAGGAAATGTCAGTTTTAGGTTTACAACCATTGTTAGGTGCTTCTACACCCTTGTTATTCAGCTATCATTTCCCTCTGATTTTAGGAATAAATTATGGGTAGGGTTAGGTTTAGGGGTAGGTATTGGTCTCACTTGGTACCACAACTCAGTCCAGCGTAACTTTACAAAATGAACATAATCCTTGCTTATTTCAGGAAGTACAACATGTTCCTGGATCAACATCCTTGTTGATCCTGGAACAACATTTTAATCTTCCAATCAGATTTGAGGGTTGTTTTGGAAGATTTTAGGGAAAAGTATACAGGAAATGTCAGTTTTAGGTTTACAACCATTGTTAGGTGCTTCTACACCCTTGTTATTCAGCTATCATTTCCCTCTGAATGTAGGGATAAATTATGGGTTGGGTTAGGTTTAGTTCTATATTTTTAGAGAGTAATATTGTTCCGGGATCAATAAAAGATGGCAAAATCTTACTTGGCAAAATCATGACGACCATTTAACATAATAGTAGCTAGAACCACACAAAACCTACATATTTTCATGAATTCTACACTGATACACTGAGAAACTATTCAGAATAGATTCAAATGTGGTAAAACTTTAAAGATCAATTGTGTAGGTATAATTTTCAAGTAACTAATAGCACCAATCAGAAAAGCACAAGTAATGGCAAGCTTCATATGTCCCCCAGTTTTCCACTGATCAAAAAACAGGTTGTCTTGTCTCAGATTTGAACCATTGGTTGAGCCAATGTTGTTATGTCCAGCCCCACAAACGGCTTGAAAATCAGTTTGGTACCACTAGAAATCACCCACATCGATATTAAAAGTTAAGTTAAGTAATATTTCAGTTTTACATTTTATTAAGATACCATTTACAGGCCCATAGCATCTGTATTATACAATACTATGGCATTTCAAATTGTGTGGAAATCATCCTGCAGGCACCATGGAGGCCTAATGATTGTTTAAATTAGGAAATTGAAAAAGTAAATCCAAAAGTAAATATTTACATTTCATTTCATAAATATTCTTTAAGTAGCTGTGTTTGGAACACATAACCAAAAACAGCATGAGTCAAAACTAGCAAAAGTTAGCCTTCGCAAAAAATGTAATTTATTATGATCAAGGATGTAATCAAAACATTTGTTGTGGGTGGGGGATCAATCATCTGCAGAAGGTAAGATTTGATTCTAATGTGAATGCATGATTTCTGCAAAGCATAATTTAAACAAACACTTTTTAACCCACAATAAGTAAATAATCAAATAATCAACTTCCAAAATATAGTATAGTATACAGTATATACTTACATATTCAGTTTCAATGGCCATGAAGTTGCTGACTGTGATAACATTTTCATATTACATACGAATTTGCATCCGCATCCACAATAATAAGAAAGACAAGCAAAATAATCCCCAAATAACTGAAAGAAAGTTACAAGAAGATATGTAACTGAGTGATGCTACCATTACATTCAGGGTGAAATGGGGTTATTTTGTTTAATGTCCTATTCTGACCGCATCCATTATAGCAATAAAACAGAGCAGTGTCTTCTGACGTAAACCTCAGAGCAGAGGGAGCAAAAATAGTATGACTGAGGTCAGACATCTCCAGTCACAGACACATTAAGCAATGTGGTGCAAGCTGTGCTGAGAAACATTCTGCCTTCTCAAAGATTAGTGTAAAAAAAAAGATATATATATATTTTGCTTATTCCATGTAAACAAAAGCTAGGGCACATGAGGATGGTGTTGTCACGCAAAGCAACGGGCAAAGAATACCCAGAGTCCACCAATTAGAGACAACATGCATTGTTTTAAATTTTTTTTAATTGTTTGTGCAGAGGGTATTAAATGGTAAATACATAAAAACATGTAATTGTAAGTAGTATGTGTGTGTGTGTGCGTGCGCGTTTTTGTGACAAATGAGGACATACATTTGTATAATGACAAAGCTATGACATAGGTATTACAAGGAGAAGGTGACTTTTCAGGACATTACCCCATGTCCCCACTTTTCAAAACGCTTATAAATCACACAGAATGGAGTGTATTGAAAATCTGAAATAGCACAAAGTTCCCTGTAAGGGGTAGGTTTAGGGGTAGGGTTGGTGTAGGGCAATAGAATATAAGGTATGTACAGTATAAAAACCATTACGCCTATGGGATGTCCCCAGTTTTCACAAAAACAAACCTGAGTGTGTGTGTGTGGGTGTGTGTGTGTGTGTGTGTGTGTGTGTGTGGGTGTGTGTGCATGGCAGGAGCAGGGCAGCTGTCAGGCTCTCGTCAGCACAGAAGTGGGTTACAGGAGCTTACATGACCCAGACATGCGAGTCACCCCCAGGGTCAGGGGCCAGTCAGGCATGGCAAGCCAGCACCAACCCCATTCCGCCAATCTACTGAAAGGATTTGTAGAGGGCCCTAAAGGGCCCCAAAGGGCCTGTATAACACATCTTGGAAGGATACATACATACAAATGGTGAGAATTACTCCTAATTTCTCCGTACTGTGTCATATGTATAAAGGCAAATTCACACTTACAGGACTGTCAAAATATTAGATTTTCACTGCATCGTCATCTTATTTTCCATTTTATGATGTATGTCAACCAGTTACTGGTGCTGGATTATTTGCAATGTCATTTACATTAATATTATTTATAATCTTATTTATACAATACAACGTTGAAGGCTGTAATTTGTTTTTAGTAAAACGGTCAAATATATTTAGTAAAAATGAACTGAAGTTCACTTACAATTCTGCTCATGTATGCAGGGATTAAAGTAGGTACATTTCCAGACATAGATTAATGTTTTAAATATACAATTTTGAATACAGAAATATGATTTAAATAACTGAAATTATGCGCTAAAAATTAAACAAAATCCGCCAGCAGGTGACGGCAAGTCACTGATTTTATCACTGAATCATTCATTCAATTGATTCGTTCAAACGGCTGAATCATTCAGGAATGAAGCAAGTGACTGTCTTTATGAACTGATGGAAATCCGTTGTAGCGACGGAACTTTAATCCCTGTGTATGAGACATCTGACAACTGTGTTCTCAGACAACTTTCCTGTTGATTGCAGAGCACTCCATTCTGATCCATAATGGCTCAGACCAAATGCCCCATAGCTCTGAAAATAACTTTAATTACTGTGCTCGCTGTTCAATTAACTATGCAATAGAGATCACTGCCAGAGCCGCTGTTGATAACAACTATCAGTCATTTGGCATTTATAGAAATTCATTAAAAATGCTGACACCTGAGCAGATTTCCAAATGAACCTCCAGGGATAAACTCATTTCCTCCCTTCTTCTGTTTTTCCCCCCTCATAGACAGCAGCTACAGTCTAATCTTCTCACACACACTCATTTAATTCACAGAGGTTGTACATGGAAACTTCAAAAGCAAATAATAGATGTTGTTTTATTCATCCTGTACACAAAGAGGTTCACCAGTCTATAACTGCATCATTACCGTCTCACATTTGGGTTCGTAAAATCAAAAGTATCCCTTAATGGTTTATTGAACACAGTCTCTGACCATTCAGATTCAGCTGCTAGCGAAACTTCCAGTAGCCCCTCACTGCAGAACAAAGATCCAGGGGGTGGGGTTGGATCCACATCTAGGGGGTGGAGATGGGTGGGTTTAGGGATAAGGGGGTGGAGATGGGTAGGTTTAGGTATACAGGTATGTAAGGTGGGAGGAGTTGGATCTGGATCCAACCTCGCCCCCTGGATCTTGTGTACTGCAGTGAGGGCCATCTCGAAACTTCAGCTATCCTGTAAGTTTTATCCATTTTGATGGCTTCACTGAGGCAATAACAGGAATTCCTGTATATTCTTTGTGGCATTTTTGTTTCCATGGATACGGAGGACAGCAATTATTGAGGAAGAGAGAGTGGAATTCACCCCTTTGTCAAGATTTCATAACAGATGTAATAACACTGGTCGCCACGCTAATGTGAAACTCCTGAATGAATCTGCCTCACATGTATCCGCTCTGCCTCTCTGAGGACAATATACTCTCTCAGGTGTCAAATCAATGTCTATTATATTTTTTCTGTGTTAAAATGTGCTTCCTATAAAAAAGACATGTAGGTATGCTTTCTGGTTGTTTCAGCCTGTGTTTGTGATGTTATGTACAAACAGAGCACATCCAATTGCTCAGAAAAGAGAACAGCTTGAGGTATATCCTATCTGATCCCATCAAATCAAATGTGTATCCAAACTTAAATAAATGAGGTAAATAATCTCTCATCTCCCTCAGGACAGTAATCCCACCTACCCATACAAAATTCTCTCTGACTGTCCATTTTTGGGGAAAAAATGGACATCTATGTTATGCATTAATGTTTGAACTCTGGAACTGTTAACAAATTATTCTTAATAAATGTTAACAGACATAACTTGAATGCTTACATGAAAATTAACAATATGCCTAACTGGATGAAAATAAAGAACATAAGTAGCCTATGCAAGGGTGTCAAAATACATAAAATATACATTAATATCCTAATATATTTATATTAGGAAACAGATAACCCCCCCATACTAATAAATGTATATATTTATTATGGAAAAATACACACATATATATATATATACACATATATATACTGTATATATATATATATATATATATACATACACACATACACACCATTAATAATGTTTTTGAGCGTTTAAAAAAAAAAGATTTAAATGATTACATATATATACATATATATACTGTATATATATATATAAATATAAAATACACAATATGCACTGTATATGACTATAGGTGCTTTTCTTATTCATTGCACTATAGGCTTTCACGTCCTGCAGTTCTTTTGAAGACCACACCTGAATACCGTGAACCCTACCTCAGAGTGACAGTCGCATTAAAATGCCATTAAAGTGTGAAATAGGAACAAGGCGTGAAGGAAGGTTTAACCCCAAGGTACTTCTGAGCACCCTTGGATTATAGAGATAAGAACATCAGCTTTTCTGTTGTTGCTTTTCTTTCTCTTCTACTATTTAACGGTTCGCTTTGTTCAGTTTGCACAAGACCAATGGAAAAAATGTGTGTATTTGGGGAGGGTTGTGTGGGGGCTGATGAAAGAATGGCAGGGTTAGGGTGTGAGTGCATTAAACGGGCATGCCTACCTTTATTCTGCAATCACTCTATTTTCTATGTGTCTTTTAGCAAGCTCACCTCTCACTCCGCACTTGCATGTCTAAGCAATAGGGGATGACACTGCCGAGCACCTGAGTGCGCTGTAAAAAAACACTATGTGCATATGTGCTGCCATCTACAAAAGAGCTTGAACAAAGACAGTGATATCTGGGATTGTTCCATGATAACAGCAACAACAAAAGAGATCAGTCACGCAATTGACAATAAAATTCCCTGCTTTTAGTCTGCCATATCTAGTGAAAATTTACTCTTTTATATATATA
>NW_015505488.1:698576-714799 GCF_001515645.1 Sinocyclocheilus grahami
TGCACATATATATATATATATATATATATATATATATATATATATATATATAAACAAACATTACATTATACATACATATACATTTATATAAAAAAATGTTCAACACACACACATATAGAAATGTGTATACATATATATATATATATATATATATATATTTGTATATCATTTAATATGTATTGCTTGTTTTGTAAATTATGATTTTTTTTGGATAGTTTTTATATTTGCAGTACCTTTGAATAGATACAAAGCACATGCAGGAGACATAACTTAAAATTAGTTTCACTTTTTTCTATTTGCTTGAGATAGATTAGGATTAAGAAGTTTTCCTGATGCTTTATTTTAAACATTTGCATTTAAAGCAGAGTGAAAGCTGATATCAAACCATTTAAACATCCTTCTTCCCACCTCAACCACCCAACTATGAAAGTATGTCTATGGGGGGATATAAGAATTCTTTCCTAATTAATTCCTCTGCCCCATGTAACCCTCAGACTATTCGTAATCCAGAAGGGAACATCTTTATTGATCTTGGGAATGCTTGAGTAGACTCCCAATGCTTATCTCAGCATAAAAATCATCTCTTGTGACGAGCCACGATTTAATTAGATGACAATCACTGTTAACAATGCACTGCCGACATCACAAAATTTGCACATTGGCGCTGGCAGTGATAAATTTCAGCTGCTTGGACAGGGACAATTCATATCCTTGAATTAACTCTTTCCATATGAGCAGAAATTTCAAAGGAGCACTGCAGATATTGTTAAAAGCACACACAATCATGTTCCATACCCAATTTGTCAAAGCTGGAGCAGCAATTAAAGTTTACCCAGCTGTAGATAACAGACTAAACTCTCACTGCTTCATTAATGCAAGCAGCAAATGTTGATGGTGGATGGTGAGGTGTGTCTGTTATATCACAAAAAGTAGAAAATGGCCAATTTATTTATGCTGCTTGCAATTTGATCGCTTATCCACAAGAGGGCAGTACATGTGATTTGCTAACATGGGGGAAAAAGTACTTTTCAAAAACGCATATACGAAGAAAAGATCATTCATATATGAGCACTGTTATTATTGCTCTGAATGTAATTATTGTCTCCTTTCATTTCTCTTTATGATCTTTATTTACTTGAAAAACTTGTCAAAGTGTAAGGGAAAAGACTATTAAACAAGGGCTGTTTTAAGCTGTTTATGTATTGTGTGTTATGTATTATAAAAAATAATAAAATTAAATTAAATTTAGGGAATAATAAAAAACATTTTAAACATCCTCATCATACTAGTTTAGATCAAGAACTGCAATCATTTCAATACCATTTTAAATAGTTATATTCTCTTTTATAATTTTTTAGTACCCTGAACCCAACATATGATACTGTCAAACACAGAAATCTAAAAAAAATCTGTCACATACAGGGATGCCCACTAAATATAATTCATAATAAGAATAGTTAGGCTACATCAAGAAATGATGTGCTAGATGATGGCCACCTCGGTTGTCATAAACACCTCCCAACACTTTATATTTATAAACTCATTAAAATGTGTGCACACAATCTTTCATCCGTAGCGACGGGACATTTTGGCAAAAGCTTTCTCTGGTCAAGTGACTCACAGTCTGACCACACATTACAAATACTCTATGCACTAACCACGCCACTGTCAAAAAAAAAGAAAAAAGAAAGAAAATTGTCGAGCCACGGTACAGTATTTTTTGTAAAGCGGGGCATAGGTGAAGGCCAGGGGCTAATAGCAATGAGGGATTTGTCAGTCATCCTAACATTTAATAATCCCTGGCTCTCCATTTTCTGCTGTTTGTTTATATTAACCTCTGGTTGAACCCACTTTAGAGGCAGCCTCTGTGCCAGAAAGTTCACTGAACATTCAGCATGGAAGCAGAGAACATGTCATCTCGAATCTATTCGCCCACAGGGGAGATTGCAGCAGTCCACGCACCACACACACACACACACACACACACAACTCGCATACCACCTAGGTAAACTGCAAACCCTCACATTTTCTGTACTGATGGCGCCTGTAACTGAGATTATTGCATGCAATGACCTGATTCTGACCTCCCTTTTCGCTCATGCTGAATAATCCTATTAAACAATGCAGTACATCTAAAAGTTACTGCTTTCTACCGCATTTGGTGCAGTTTTCTTGTGCCATCACTATGAATGGGTTTAACAGCCCTGCTTTCACTGCATTTGTGGATTTAACAAATTAATAAGATCTCATATGGCTATCAGTATATAAGCAATATCTTTCGAGTTGCAGCTGGAAAGAAACGCTTGGATCTTGAAGCTGGAAAAACTTAATTAGTGTCTTCCTCTGAATTCCTTTCATTATTTTGAGATGTATTTCTAAGATTTAAAGTAGTATGTTCTCATCAACACTGGTAACTGTACATTTTTTAGAGAATATATGACTGTATGTAGTGAGAACATAGTGCAGCAGACAGTGTCTTGTAGGTTTGCATACTCACCATTGGGTGGTGATAAAGAGAAGACACTTCGAAAATATATTCTAACATCCTCAAGGTGGGATATTCACTGATCCAAGGTAAGTATGAGAGTTGAGGTGGTTTTAACAGATTATAGAACAAACACCATACTGTCAGTACAAAAGTGTTTTTTTTTTTACCTGCATCTCGACCGGAAAGTCTTGTACACCATTTAATCCCAACAAATTATCCCGTGTCACCTTAAAACTATGTAAATATATTTGTGTACTTGTCTGAATGGATGTTTATCAGTAACATAGTGATACATACCATACTTCAATGTAAGACTTGCATACAAAGGCTTCAGAGGCTTCTGTTCATTTGTGATGGATACCTTTACAGAAAGTGGTGGGCATGAGTACAATTACAAACATAGTCTGTTTGCTACGTAAAGAACGAAACAATGCAGCTAAATGAATATACTTTTGTGCTGTAAACAAGTGGGAACATAATAACAAACCTTTGACAGAGCTCTGTGGAAAGTTCTTTAGCGTTTTCTAGGGGTCAGAAACGCCTCTGAAGAGCACAACAGATTTCCAGATTCATCTAGGAAGAACTAACCAACGAGTTCGGCTGCATGAATGCTGATTGGCTGTGAGTCAGAAAATGACCAATCAAAACAATGTATTTGCGGTGCTGCTGACCTAATCTCATCTCATATGCATGTTTTTTGAGAGGATTCGGTCCATAAAAATATTCAATATTTTGTATCTAAATGTGTATTATCTAAATGAAATATGTAATTATTTACAATATTAGATTAGATTTATTAAATTTATATATATATTATTTTTTTATTTTTTTATTTTTTTATTTTTTTTGGACAGAGGTTACTTTTATTTAACTCCAACCTTCATTTCCTTATTTTTATATTTTCTATATTTATATTATATTATTATTTCTGTACTGTGATTTCTGATATCTAGATGGGAGGGGATAGTGCCTGAAAGACATGTAAATCAGCCAATTGCCACATATAAATGAACAATGGGCGTGGCCTGCAAACAACCCCAGTCACATATTGCATGGAGGGCGTGTCCTGCTGCATAGTGAGAAGTCTCTCTAAAAGGTTATGTAATGTTTGTTTATTTATGTAGTGTATTTTAAACATTGTTAGATATTGTTGATGCGTCCTCATAAAGTTATTTTGATTTTGGCAAACAGTAAATGTATGTCATTTGTTTTAAACCAAAATATCACCTAAACAGCAGACGAGTCAGAAATGTTAGACACGTGTTTAGATAAGTCTTCTTTGTGTGTGCACACAAAGAAAAAAAAGCTAGAGACTATGCTTTTCTAGCTTAGATCTTTTGTCTTGTTTCCAGACAAAATATAAAAAAATTCTTAAATCAAGAAGGATTTTCTAGACAAGTAAAAATTATTATCTCGTTTTCAGAAAAAACAAGTCGAATTCAAGTGAGTTTTTGCTTGAAACAAGCAAAATAATCTGCCAATGGGGTAAGAAAAATAATCTTGTTTTCTGTTTGAAACAAGATTATTTTTCTTACCCCATTGGCAGATTCCTTTGTTTCAAGCAAAAACTCACTTAATTTTGACTTGATTTTTCTGAAAACAAGACAATAATTTTTACCTGTCTAGAAAATCCTTCTTGATTTAAGAATTTTTTGATATTTTGACTGGAAACAAGACAAAAGATCTAAGCTAGAAAAGCATTTTTTTGCAGCGTGTGTGTGTGTGTGTGTGTGTGTGTGTGTATATGTGTATGTGTATGTGTATGTGTATGTGTATGTGTGTGTGTGTGTGTGTGTGTGTGAAATTCACGATTGCAACGAGATAAACAACATAATGTACGCGCATTTACTCTCCAGAAACCAAGATGACACATGTTGAAGTAAAATCACTAGATGTAATTCTTGACAACGAGCAGAGAGATGGTTACTGCTCTGGTGAAGTAGTGTCTGGACATATTTCTCTCAAACTCTCGGAAGCCACCACAGTCAAAACCATAAAAGTTTTACTGAAGGGTTATGCTCAGGTGAGTTGGATGCATAAACGATCCCGCTGTTCCGAAGAGAGGAAATGTCTCTTTTTATCCAAGACACATGTTGCGACAACAGGTAGGCCTGCAATATATGCTGAACATCTTTTACACGTGAATATTTGTGATGATTGAAGTGTGACAGGTTGAATTGACTTCGAATCAATTCATGTAGTACAGTTTGATTTATCAGGTACCCAAGACCTCATCTTCTTTGATAGTGGTACATATGAGATTCCTTTTGATCTGCAACTACCTCAAAGGTAAGTGCAAATGTTTGATTTTTAGCATGTTAAGCAGGGCCATCTCAAGCATTGAACGGGGCCCAGTTCGAGAATGCAGGGCCCACTTGGTCAATTCAGATTAGCTTTCTGAGGGCTTACAGCCCTAGTGTTAACAATACACACACATGTAAACAACCATATATATTGTGTTATGAATTTATATTGTGTTTAGACCTAACATCAAGGTTGTAAAGAGTATTCGGGAGAAATATACATTTCTGTTGTATTAATTGTGGTTCTCACTCTCAATATAAACTCTTTTGTGTTCCTCCTATTCAGAGCACTGACAATTTGTTATTGTCTCCTAGTCCTTTGGTTTCCTCTTTCTCTGGAAAACATGGCCGTGTTTACTACATGGTGCAGGCAGTTTTAAAAAGGTCATTCCATGAGAGTCAACGTGTTAACAGAGAACTTTGCATCATCAGTCATATTGATGTCAATGTGCCAACATTAATCGTGAGTATGTCAAAAATGCCTTCTCTTTTCCCATATGTAATCATTTCCACATATTTTGTTTCTGGAGGCGATCTTCTTGAACTCTGCTTCTTTAAAATGCTTACTTCCCTATATATAGTAAGCAAAAAACAATATATTAAATGAGTAGTATGTCTGAATTCCTGGTATTCATAAAAAAGTGTGAATCCACAATTTACTATGCCGTGAACGGCAGTAAAGCAACACAACTGATGCTGTAAGTCACTTGACCAAGCCAGGATTGTGGATGTAGAATGTTCAGACTTCATTCATACTATACACATATTGACCATACTCTATAAAAACATTTTGTGACCAGTTTTAAGTTATTTCCTCATAGATTCAGACTGTGTGTGACCTGTAATGATATGATGTGATGGTAAGTGGGACTAGTAATCATGAACTCTCAAGAGGTTGCATAGAGAAGGTCATACCTTGACAGGAAGCTGCATTGAAAAAGCTATTTTCATTTACACATGAATTTGAATACATTACACCACTGACATCAAATAGAAGTACTATTTTCTGACTGAATGTACAATTGTTCTGAACTGGAATCAGTGGCAGTAGGGAAAAACAATGCTAATATGCAACTAATCATATAATTGTGTAGTAAAAAGGGCAAAATAATTAGGCTAATTATTTTGACTACTTGATGTCCAATGTAAAGCAAAGAAGAAGCAAAGAAGCACTGCATTAGAGAACATCCTCCTGACCTCTGACTCAGAGTTGCTATTACAGTCTCCAGTGTCACAAACCTGTAAGAAGATGATTGGCTGCTGGATCTTTACTTCTGGTCCCATCTCACTGACTGCCAGCATTGACCGACAAGGTTATTGCAATGGTAAGGGAACATAATGATGTTTTTATGAGCTTTCTGGGTGTGTCAGGATGATGGTATTTGAATATTGAGATTTTTGTTAACCTAAAATACCCTTCAAAAGTTAAAACTTAAACTTAAAATTGTATTACAGAAAGAAATTAATACTTTTATTTAGCAAGGATGCATAAAAAGTGACATGACAGTAAAGACTTCTACTTTGTTACAAAAAATGTGTAGTTCAATAAGTGCTGTTCTTTTTAACTGGAAACAATTTTTTTTATCAGTTTTCTCAAAAAATGAAGCAGCATTGATTTCCGAAGTATGATGTGACACTGATGACTGAAGTAATGGCTTCTGAAAATTCAGCTTTGCCATCACAGGAATAAATTATATACAATAATGTATAACATTTTATAATTATTATTATAATAATATTTCACAATATCAGTGTTTTTACTACATTATAACCAGATTAATGCAGCGTGGCTGAGCATAAGAGACTGTTCAAAACAGGGCATGTTCAAAAACATAAAAAAATCTTACCAAACCCAAACTTTTAAACAGTGTTTTAAGTCTGGATAAACTTTTGATTCAATTTTCAAATCTGCTGCAGTAAAAGTATATTATTTGAAATAATTAGCTTTTTGTCTTGTGACACACTATTTTTCATCTCTTCTCCAGGAGAATCAATCCCAATCTATGCTCTGATTGAAAACTGCTCATCTCGTCTAGTTGTGCCAAAAGCAGTGATATACCAGATACAGACTTATACATGCAAGGGTAAAACAAAAAGCATCAAACAGGTGGTTGCCAGTGCTAGAGGAAATGAAGTGCCATCTGACACTTCCAGCAGGTGGAATGGAAACACATTGAAGATTCCTCCAGTTGCTCCCTCTATTCTGAATTCAGACATCCTGAGACTGGAATACTTGCTTGCAGTGAGTAAAAATGTTATGCTGATTATTTGAAGGATTCTTTTTTTGCGCTCCATAATGCCACAATGCCTTTTTTTCTGATAAACATAGCATAGTTTATGGAAAATGTTGATTTACTGCCTTAATTTACAGAACCATTAAGCTTGTCTATTAAACCAACATCAAATGCTAATCTTTTTTGTAACATCTACTAGCTAGCAAGCTACATATAAATAAACTCCCTTATATGAATGGTTGTATCTTTGTTGTTTGTTTCTTTGCTCAAGGTTATTGTTCAGATACCAGGTGCCAAAAATCTAGAAGTGCAACTTCCAGTGGTGATCGGTACCAGTGGTCATGGCATGAGCAGTCGTTCCATTGTGAACATGAGCTTGCTATACCCCACATTTACCCTTCCAGACGTAGCTGAAGGTATGGTGCAAAATTAATAATGCAGTGAATTCCACTTTTATGTCAAATCATTAATAAGGGGTTGATTGCTGCATGCAGTGTATATGTTATACTTGGTATATGCTTATTTTCATCTTTGATTTTAATGGTAATATTTCCTGACAGCCCCTCCCAGCTATGCAGAGGTTGTGTCAGAGGAACAGTTTGAGGAGCACAGAACTTCAACATGCCAATCACGACCAGACTGGCTGCTAGATGGCTCAGCATTCGCTTGCATTCAGCAGTTCCACCTCCAGCCTCCTCCTCCTTATTCAGAGGTGGGACGTTTCTTCATCCTTCCTTTCTTCCTGTTACACCTTTAATAGTTTGTCATATTATGGTGCCTTTTTTACATTGCAGATTTGCCCAAGTGAACAGTAAGCTTTTAGCCAAGGTTCTTTTGTGGAGGAGACCAAATAACCACCTTGTGCCTTAATTACATTGTACTTTTTTATTTTATTTTTACATTACGGATTGCAGGTGAAATGTTTGTTTTGATCATGAGCTTGTGTCAAAGTTCTGAACGCGGTAGTCAAACACAGCCAGACTATTGACAAGATTTATCCACTTTGCAACTTGTTTTTTTTTTTGCTGTTTTTCCTGTACTTTTCCATCTGTGATTATGATATCAACTATTTAAAGCAGTCTATAAACTGCACATAAAAACAAAACTCTAACTCACACCGACAGGACAGACTGCCTAACTGGTTGATTACTGGCCAGAATAAACTGCAATGTTGACCGGACTTCTAAAGACTGCCCGAAGGGTGGAATACACTGCACAGTTTTTGTCCCTATTTTTTGTCCCTATTTGTCCCTAATTTGTTATCATAATGTCTCAATACTGTGGTTGTTTATTTATTTAGCACTGATGCACTGAACTCTTTATATTATAAGGGGTTGCTTTGGGTCTACTTCTTACTAGTTTTAGTGTGAGTATAATATAATAAGCAGAAACTCCCAGCCATTAAAAAAAACAAAAATAAAATTTTGCGGTAGCACAGATGTTCTCACCTGTCACAGAGGCCTTTCCTTTGTATGGGAAAGTTTAGAGTGGCATAACTAGATTGTTCCTTATTCAGTGTCAGAGGTACACACACTTTATATGATACTGATGTTAAAATTAACATCAACAATGAGTTTCAGAAAAAGTACACAACTGTAAAGAACACTTTTCACAATCATAAACTATTTGGTTTTATTGAAGGATTATATAATTACACTTTTCACAGTTGCATTTATTATGTGTATTCAATTACTTTTCTGATATTCAAAGACACAATTTATATGTTACTGTACTGCTGCATTCTGTTGTGCATTTTTCAAAGAATGAACTATGAATTAACCAAAAATAAATAAAAAATGTTTCGCCAGATATACAAGTTAACAAATTTTGCAACAGAAATGTTACCGTCATAGATTAAATAAGCAAAGCTAATCATTGTTGCTCATGATCTGTTCTGCACATCGCATCAGTTCACAAAATGTCATACTACTCTTTCCACTTGGAAGCAAATGAAAACATAAGCGTCAACCAGTCTAAAAAGATGTACTTCTACATTTTCATTAAACTTACATCCACATACAGTACTGCACCCAAATGAGCATAAATAAGATGAAGACCTACCTCACAATAGTGCACTCACAATATGTGTATTTAACTTGCTGTGTCTCAGTAGTCCCATAAAGTGTATTATTGGACTGGCGGAGCCGCCTGAACTCTGAGTGCCCTGAACCCAAAGAGATATCTCGGGTGAGATTTTATCCGAGTGTGAATGTGCAATATTTATAAGAAGTGTGAATTATTTAGCATGTGGCCATCACACAGCCAGCTGTTACCCTCTGAAATGCATCACTGATAAAAAAAAAAAAATGAAGAGTAACCTAAAATGAAAGATGTTAACCTGTATTTTAATATAATGTAAACCTCTACAACGCTACAGCATGCAGGCCTCCTTCACTCTAAATTAAAAATGTTCAACATAAAACATGTCTGTTACTCTTTCTTTAATAATTTTAGAATATAGACTCTGACTTTTTGTTTGGTTGAATGGGCATTTAAAGGAAAAGTCCACCCAAAAATAAAATTTTGCTGAAAATGACTCGCCCTCAGACCAGCAGGACGCAACTTTTCACTTCACAAGATGTTAATTGATTGATCGGAAATGTGTGGATTACTTGTGGATTATTGTGATGTTTTTATCAGCTGTTTGGACTCTCATTCTCACGGCACCCATTCACTGCAGAGGATCCATTGGTAAGCAAGTGATGTAATGCTTGATGTAATTTCTCAACATCTGTTCCAACGAAGAAACAAACTCATCTACATCTTAAATGGCCTGAGGGTGAGTACATTTTCAGCAATTTTTTGTTGTTGTTGTTTGGTGAACCATTCCTTTAATATGATCTTATACAGTTTTATCTTCTATCACTTCATATATTCAGAGAGGACCGATGGAGACGAGTCACAACAGTTACAGAAAGTATTTGTTCAAAACATAAATAGATCATCCACTGTGCTGCTCATTATTCGGTCAATGTCCCAGCTTCTCCTCAAGTATCCTGCGCAGTCAACAAAAAGCACTTTTCATTCAATTCAGTCATGTATCTCATTGGCACTTCTGTGATGAATGTACTTTCACCAAGCACAGATGAGCTTTTCACAGTGGAAAGTAGCAGCTAAAACCAGAATACTTTCAACGTTAAGATGCCAAACAAAATCCAAGTTTTACATAAAGATTTTGTGAGAATCATTTTGTTTTTAAACAATGTGCACTTTTGTTGAAACTGTTTTTTTTTTTTTTTTTGTTAAAACTAAAATTGTCTACATCTTAAATGGCCTGAGGGTGAGTACATTTTCAGCAATTTTTTGTTGTTGTTGTTTGGTGAACCATTCCTTTAATATGATCTTATACAGTTTTATCTTCTATCACTTCATATATTCAGAGAGGACCGATGGAGACGAGTCACAACAGTTACAGAAAGTATTTGTTCAAAACATAAATAGATCATCCACTGTGCTGCTCATTATTCGGTCAATGTCCCAGCTTCTCCTCAAGTATCCTGCGCAGTCAACAAAAAGCACTTTTCATTCAGTTCAGTCATGTATCTCATTGGCACTTCTGTGATGAATGTACTTTCACCAAGCACAGATGAGCTTTTCACAGTGGAAAGTAGTAGCTAAAACCAGAATACTTTCAACGTTAAGATGCCAAACAAAATCCAAGTTTTACATAAAGATTTTGTGAGAATCATTTTGTTTTTAAACAATGTGCACTTTTGTTGAAACTGTTTTTTTTTTTTTTTTTTTTTAAAACTAAAATTGTTTTTGAATGTAAATATGAAATAAGTTATTAGAGCATTCATTTCATGCCTTGTCTATCCGTTACAGAGCAAATGATCTGAAAGTCACAAAACAACATTTTCACTCCTATGAACAGTGGCAGGGTTAGAAATAGATAGTTTTGATTTTGAGCTGTTCGATATTTATGTCTTCATCCAGAGAAATGTGCCCTTTTTGTTAAAATTTTTTTTTTTTTTTTTTTTTGTTAAAACAAAAATTGTTTATGAATGTAAATATGAAATAAGTTATTAGAGCATTCATTTCATGCCTTGTCTATCCGTTACAGAGCAAATGATCTGAAAGTCACAAAACAACATTTTCACTCCTATGAACAGTGGCAGGGTTAGAAATAGATAGTTTTGATTTTGAGCTGTTCGATATTTATGTCTTCATCCAGAGGAGTTTATTTTAGCTCTAATATTTGCAATCTGAAACAAGAGTTTAATCTTGGAGGGCGGCTGAGTCAATATAATATCTTGTGGCAAAGATCAAATTATTTGGAAATACGAACTCCAACTCTAATGTCGCATTCAATAAGTTAAGTCTGCCATCTACTGTTGCTCTTCATTTTGATAATTGGGTTAATGTGGGTTCATAATCATTCAACATTGAATTAAAAAGTTATATTTCAGAATGTACATATGACAATGCATGTACTCATCTGAATACAAATGTTACTCTTTAGCTATTGTGCTCAATTCTTGGAAATGGAAACACTGGAAACATCTCTGTAACCATCTCAGGGAGTTTTAGCATCTAAAATTCAACCATTCATAACCATCAAACAATTTCCATTAATCTAAACATGTTTTGTTTCTAAATTATAGAGTTGTATTTCACCAATCTGTAAAGGAAACTTTATGTAGTATTTTAACCTGTGACTCAACACGCTCTAATAAATGTATCGCTATCTTTATAGATATCATCCTTAGTGTGAACAGGCCTTAACAAGATAAGACACACCTGAGGAGACTAATCAAGGGGAACCAATGAACAAACGGACTACAAACTGACTACGAATACCACGGGAGACAGGAAGTGACATAAAATCCAGGGCAAGGCACAGACAACATGTAACAAAAACAAGAAAGAGTTGATTTGTGAGGAGAGCAATCACGTTTATTTTCTAAAACCAAAATGAAACTGAACACCTCAAAATTACAAAACAAACAAACAAACAACACAATATCCTTCAAAAAGGTCTCTTCAGTATAATGGATAAATAAAATAATGTTAAGTAAAATTAAAAAGCTGAAGCCTTCTTGCACTGGATGTGCTGGTTTGGGCCTCATTGCCGGCTGCAGTCATGTCCTCATCTCATATATAAAACACCTGTGATTCACAAATACTTGCTAAGGAACTCGCATTCACATAAAGTAGCCTTGTTGAAAAGTGTGGGTGAGTAAGGGCAAAACGCAGAAGATGCAGTACTTTCAGTGACCTGTAATAGGCAGTGTCACGTCTTTTGTAGCAGAAATAAACTGTTGCAGGAAAAAATGTAATGTGTAACTGCAACACTCATTTCAAATGTAGTGGAGTAAAGAGTACTGATACTCATTCAAAAATGTAGTGAAGTAAAGAGTAAAAGTTGCTAATATCTTTGATACTCAGTACAACTACAAAGTACCCGAAAAGATACTCAAGTACAGTAACTAATTACATTTACTCCAATACTTTACACCTCTGGGAATAAATCACCTCAAAATGTCAAAATCAGAATCAAGTATTGTAGAGAGCTGTGTAATTTGATGAATTCTGTTTTTGTGACGTCTTATAACCATTGAAGAGTAGCAATTTCACTAGTGTGTGCACAGAATTTTCATTTTTGGGTGAACTATCCCTTTCATTGAACTTGTGTATATAGAAAAACAATTAAAAAGTTTGTCCGTCTCACACTAAAGAGCATGCCGACAGTTTTTAAAGATGCACTACACATGCAAATGAAAGTCATGTTGTTGAAGTAGTTGATTACACTCAGGCTTTAAGCTCCTTTTATTTACATTTGTATAATTTGTTTTGTCCACTCTCAAGTGTGACATAAAAAGCCTGTTGGCACCATTCACTGGCTTAGCAAAATGCATCCCAGATGCGTTCACTAAAGACAGAGTAAACATTATGTTTCAGCATTACAATGCCGATAGCTGCTGCAAGCCCTGGGTCTGTGACAGATAAGAAAATGAGCTGACTGTCAACCGTCAAACACCAGGTCTCAAAAACCCCTCCACCTTTGTTTTGTTTGTTCCACCAAAGCTGTGTTTGTTTTCATAGGCTTAGAGGAAGCAAGTGGGATGCTCAAATCAAGGACGCAGGGTCGAACAGTTGTGTTTCCAGCAGTCGGAAAGCAGGAGAAGCCACATGCTGTGATGCCTGAATTTCCCGTTCTTATATGAGGGGTTAAGTGAAGTCACTGAAGGTTTATCTGCCTATCTATTGCTCCCTGCCACCATCAATAAAACGCAACAATGTGTCTTGAAAAGTCAGCTTATAAAAGTTTCAGGAAACTCTGAGAGCTTAAGTGATCTTCCCCCGGCTCAGCAGCAGCCCTGCAGCATCCAGGATGTCTGCTTATATTAATTTCATGGAGTTTAAGAGGTCAGCAAACTCATTTGGAGATTCTTATTCATTTATGAACCCAGCACCCCCCTGTTCTGCAGCGCTCTAAGCTACAGGGCCTCAGATGCTTAAATTTACATGGAATAGTATATAATTTGGTGTGTGAAAAAGTATAGTGCTCTTGCTCAAGCAGGCAGATTAAGGCTAAGCAATGCACTTTGAGATGACAGTCACCCACATTTTAATGAAAAGGCAGGTGGGTGAACCTATGTTTCATCTGGTCTGTTTTCCAGAGCTTTTGGATCATTGCTTCATCTGAAATTCAGAAGATTTCTAATGAGACTGAAAGCAGCTTAACAAGAGACCTGAGGGGAACTGCCAGTGAAACACAGTAAATGAGCTCAGGAGAGTGAAAATGAATAATTAATTTAGTTTTCTGTTTTAATTCTTAATCTCCAATAATAATAATAATAATAATAATAATTATAATGTATTATTTGATATTATCTTTTTTGCCATTTTTATTGCCATTTTTCACTTTTTGTATATCAGTCTTTTTATATAAATGTATGATGGTAAGGATAAAAAACAAAGCACTATTTTTGAAAATTGACACTGCATTATACCATCAAAAACATCTATAAAATAAAATAAAAAATATAAGAAAAAATAAATTAAAATATAAAATAACATAACGTGTTCAAGACTCATCAAACATAGTCTCAGAAAATATCCATTTGTGTTCATGTAAAACCCAACTCATCCCTGTTAACAAGATTTTCCTCCAATTTATTATTTTTCCTATCTCCTGGAGTATTTTAGCATTGATATTATGAGGAATAAATATTTTCCAGTTAATGCAAAAGCAATGCAATGATTGCTTTGGGCAAAAAAAAGGAATAAAAAGGATTTCACTTGGTCCCAGAGCTAGTAATATGACACACAAATAACCAGGAGATTTAGCCCATGAAAATGAGGCCTGCCTGGAAAGAACTCAACGATACAGTGCCACATTAAAAATCTTCTCCAATCATCCTCATATTAAAATCGATTCTAATTATATTAGAATGAAATATACAATACATTACATGTAATGCAATTGTATATTGCTATAAAATGCTAAGAGAATAAAGATAGTCATACTCTAAACAACTTTTTAGGAATTTTTTTTTTGCATTTTACATTAAAATATGTGATTATAGATGATAATTACATTAGATTTAATACAATAAAGCACCTTCAAACAATATAGCAAATTAATAAGTCTTCAGAACATAATCATTTCAATCACTTTATTTATATCCCTAATACTACACAGTCACAAAAGGGTAGTGCTGTATATATTTCATAAGTGTGTATGCATACAGTACATGTTGGAAGAGCGTGTAAACATTTCTCAGAGGGCACAGGGAATCTCATTGTCTTGCAGGTTTTCTAGTGGGAGTCCAGTTCCATCCATCTGAGACTTTATTTAGTTCTGTAGTCCTGTCTAGGTTCTCTCTGAACTGAAATCAGTCTGCCGGCCTCCCTGGGGATGACAGTAATGTCACATACCAGTTTGCCTCTCATATTTCACAAACAGGCTTCTACCTATTAAGGATGACTACTTACCATGGAAAAGGTGTGTCCTTCACATCTGCAACCTTCTCATATTTTCCTGCATAGACATATATGATTGGTCACAAACACATGCATATGCCTGTGAGGAATACCACAAAAGCAAATACCAAAGACATAGTGCACATGTATATAAATGCATAGCTTACACAAGATAGATCTAATGTCACTTCGGCTGAACTTTTGTTGCTTTAATTTTCATATAGTTTAGAATTAAGCTTTTTTTCTATGACTTTGGGATAAAATTACATGATCTTGGGATAAAAAAAAATACAGTACATTATTTCTGGTTAAAAATGATCAGATTAGAAAAGATATTTTACTAAACAAGCATGTAAGGGGCTCTACATCCCTTTCGTATAAACCCAGCGCCATGGAGTTGTTTGGGGATTGTGACTTTCCTACACACAGCAGTTTAAGTGCCTCTTTGCTTTAATAATTCACCTCCATCCTCCTGCTCATCCTTTATACTGCAATGTAGGCTGCTGTCCACTTTGGTCACACGTCCTCTAAATCCATCTGAATATTCTCACAAGACTCTCTGTGACAGTCCAGTCATTAAATGTGTTACAGTATGTTACAAAACTAACATGTAGCTAATATTAAGGCATTAATGAGGTATTTATACTTTTTTTTTTAAGTGCTGTATAAATTAACAAAATTCCATTATTGAGCAAGTACATCGAAAACTAGTATTAAAAAAGTCTTGCTTCACCCAGATTCACTCTGCTGAAAATCTAAATTATTTTTTAGGTTTACGAGTTAGGTTTATAAGCTTCTGTGAATTGTCTTTGCATGTTTACACCATGTAAACGAAGGTCCGGTTTTGTAAGAAATTGGGTAACAACATTAATATAAAATATGTATATAATCGCTTACTATATGTGACCCTGGACCACAAAACCAGTCATAAGGGTCAATTTTCAGAAATTGAGATTTATACATCATCTGAAAGCTGAATAAATAAGATTTTCATTGATGTTATGATAGGACAATATTTGGTCGAGATACAACTATTTGAAAATCTGGAACCTGAGGGTGCAAAAAAAATCTAAATATTGAGAAAATCGCCTTTAAAGTTGCCCAAATGAAGTTCTCAGCAGCACATATTATAAGTTTTAATGTATTTACAGTAGGAAATTTACAAAATATCTTCATGGAACATGATCTTTACTTAATATCCTAATGACTTTTGGCATAAAAGAAAAATCAATAATTTTGACCCATACAATGTATTTTTGGCTATTGCTA
>NW_015505488.1:718997-731517 GCF_001515645.1 Sinocyclocheilus grahami
AGGAAACTCTGAGAGCTTAAGTGATCTTCCCCCGGCTCAGCAGCAGCCCTGCAGCATCCAGGATGTCTGCTTATATTAATTTCATGGAGTTTAAGAGGTCAGCAAACTCATTTGGAGATTCTTATTCATTTATGAACCCAGCACCCCCCTGTTCTGCAGCGCTCTAAGCTACAGGGCCTCAGATGCTTAAATTTACATGGAATAGTATATAATTTGGTGTGTGAAAAAGTATAGTGCTCTTGCTCAAGCAGGCAGATTAAGGCTAAGCAATGCACTTTGAGATGACAGTCACCCACATTTTAATGAAAAGGCAGGTGGGTGAACCTATGTTTCATCTGGTCTGTTTTCCAGAGCTTTTGGATCATTGCTTCATCTGAAATTCAGAAGATTTCTAATGAGACTGAAAGCAGCTTAACAAGAGACCTGAGGGGAACTGCCAGTGAAACACAGTAAATGAGCTCAGGAGAGTGAAAATGAATAATTAATTTAGTTTTCTGTTTTAATTCTTAATCTCCAATAATAATAATAATAATAATAATAATTATAATGTATTATTTGATATTATCTTTTTTGCCATTTTTATTGCCATTTTTCACTTTTTGTATATCAGTCTTTTTATATAAATGTATGATGGTAAGGATAAAAAACAAAGCACTATTTTTGAAAATTGACACTGCATTATACCATCAAAAACATCTATAAAATAAAATAAAAAATATAAGAAAAAATAAATTAAAATATAAAATAACATAACGTGTTCAAGACTCATCAAACATAGTCTCAGAAAATATCCATTTGTGTTCATGTAAAACCCAACTCATCCCTGTTAACAAGATTTTCCTCCAATTTATTATTTTTCCTATCTCCTGGAGTATTTTAGCATTGATATTATGAGGAATAAATATTTTCCAGTTAATGCAAAAGCAATGCAATGATTGCTTTGGGCAAAAAAAAGGAATAAAAAGGATTTCACTTGGTCCCAGAGCTAGTAATATGACACACAAATAACCAGGAGATTTAGCCCATGAAAATGAGGCCTGCCTGGAAAGAACTCAACGATACAGTGCCACATTAAAAATCTTCTCCAATCATCCTCATATTAAAATCGATTCTAATTATATTAGAATGAAATATACAATACATTACATGTAATGCAATTGTATATTGCTATAAAATGCTAAGAGAATAAAGATAGTCATACTCTAAACAACTTTTTAGGAATTTTTTTTTTGCATTTTACATTAAAATATGTGATTATAGATGATAATTACATTAGATTTAATACAATAAAGCACCTTCAAACAATATAGCAAATTAATAAGTCTTCAGAACATAATCATTTCAATCACTTTATTTATATCCCTAATACTACACAGTCACAAAAGGGTAGTGCTGTATATATTTCATAAGTGTGTATGCATACAGTACATGTTGGAAGAGCGTGTAAACATTTCTCAGAGGGCACAGGGAATCTCATTGTCTTGCAGGTTTTCTAGTGGGAGTCCAGTTCCATCCATCTGAGACTTTATTTAGTTCTGTAGTCCTGTCTAGGTTCTCTCTGAACTGAAATCAGTCTGCCGGCCTCCCTGGGGATGACAGTAATGTCACATACCAGTTTGCCTCTCATATTTCACAAACAGGCTTCTACCTATTAAGGATGACTACTTACCATGGAAAAGGTGTGTCCTTCACATCTGCAACCTTCTCATATTTTCCTGCATAGACATATATGATTGGTCACAAACACATGCATATGCCTGTGAGGAATACCACAAAAGCAAATACCAAAGACATAGTGCACATGTATATAAATGCATAGCTTACACAAGATAGATCTAATGTCACTTCGGCTGAACTTTTGTTGCTTTAATTTTCATATAGTTTAGAATTAAGCTTTTTTCTATGACTTTGGGATAAAATTACATGATCTTGGGATAAAAAAAAATACAGTACATTATTTCTGGTTAAAAATTATCAGATTAGAAAAGATATTTTACTAAACAAGCATGTAAGGGGCTCTACATCCCTTTCGTATAAACCCAGCGCCATGGAGTTGTTTGGGGATTGTGACTTTCCTACACACAGCAGTTTAAGTGCCTCTTTGCTTTAATAATTCACCTCCATCCTCCTGCTCATCCTTTATACTGCAATGTAGGCTGCTGTCCACTTTGGTCACACGTCCTCTAAATCCATCTGAATATTCTCACAAGACTCTCTGTGACAGTCCAGTCATTAAATGTGTTACAGTATGTTACAAAACTAACTCTATGACTTTGGGATAAAATTACATGATCTTGGGATAAAAAAAAATACAGTACATTATTTCTGGTTAAAAATGATCAGATTAGAAAAGATATTTTACTAAACAAGCATGTAAGGGGCTCTACATCCCTTTCGTATAAACCCAGCGCCATGGAGTTGTTTGGGGATTGTGACTTTCCTACACACAGCAGTTTAAGTGCCTCTTTGCTTTAATAATTCACCTCCATCCTCCTGCTCATCCTTTATACTGCAATGTAGGCTGCTGTCCACTTTGGTCACACGTCCTCTAAATCCATCTGAATATTCTCACAAGACTCTCTGTGACAGTCCAGTCATTAAATGTGTTACAGTATGTTACAAAACTAACATGTAGCTAATATTAAGGCATTAATGAGGTATTTATACTTTTTTTTTTAAGTGCTGTATAAATTAACAAAATTCCATTATTGAGCAAGTACATCGAAAACTAGTATTAAAAAAGTCTTGCTTCACCCAGATTCACTCTGCTGAAAATCTAAATTATTTTTTAGGTTTACGAGTTAGGTTTATAAGCTTCTGTGAATTGTCTTTGCATGTTTACACCATGTAAACGAAGGTCCGGTTTTGTAAGAAATTGGGTAACAACATTAATATAAAATATGTATATAATCGCTTACTATATGTGACCCTGGACCACAAAACCAGTCATAAGGGTCAATTTTCAGAAATTGAGATTTATACATCATCTGAAAGCTGAATAAATAAGATTTTCATTGATGTTATGAAAGGACAATATTTGGTCGAGATACAACTATTTGAAAATCTGGAACCTGAGGGTGCAAAAAAAATCTAAATATTGAGAAAATCGCCTTTAAAGTTGCCCAAATGAAGTTCTCAGCAGCACATATTATAAGTTTTAATGTATTTACAGTAGGAAATTTACAAAATATCTTCATGGAACATGATCTTTACTTAATATCCTAATGACTTTTGGCATAAAAGAAAAATCAATAATTTTGACCCATACAATGTATTTTTGGCTATTGCTACAAATATACCCCAGCGACTTAAGACTGGTTTTGTGGGCCAGGCTCACATATAGTAAATAAAACAAATCAGACAATATCATTTTTCCACTTGATAAACAGTTAATAAATTATAATAATAAATAATTCATTGAATATCAAAACTTAGTTTTTTTAGTAACTGAAATATGTGGACATTTTACACTTTTAATTACATTTAAATATTAAATTTAATAAATGTGATTTTGTAGGAATTGTGATTAAGCCTACAGAGAGTACCCATTAAAAGTTATTTAAGCCAATGGGATCATAAGTTCCCTTTCAGTCGGTCACTCTCGATGTCACGTCGGATGACCGACGAATTGGGATCTCGCTTAGAGAGACCAATCTACTTTGAGTGTAAACTAAATGCGATTATTGCATCCAGCTGCCGCTGATCACAGCGTGAGTATAAGTAGGCAGCAGATGCAGCGCATATTCAGCTTTTTGCTTTGTAGCCGAGTGATCACATTGTTCTGCTCCTGATTACTCTACTGAGAGAAGAAGACTGAATGAGTTCAGCGCGCTCTTGGAGAGCTCTTCGTGTTGGTGGTACGGCGCTTCAGTGGTGGTGGTTTCCCGTGGTTTCCCGTGCACTACCCCCTGTTTGTGTTGCAGATGATCATCTCCCCTGTACGCCTCAGCACGCTAAAAGAGCTTTTTCCCTAAAAGAGCAATTTCGGGTGCGTCTTTTTAAAGACGACGTTGTGTGGCAAACTTGACGTTACGTCTTTGTAAAGATGATGTGGGTTTTGTTATAGACAACGTATCACCCGGGTGTTTCTGGATGTGGTCATTACCTGGCGCTGGGTGATGGTCACGATCGCTGCCTCACGTGCCTGGGCATGTAGCACGCTGAGGTGGCGTTTGTGGATGAGTCATCTTCTCATTGCGGGAAGATGATCATCTCAGAGTCGTGGGCCAAGCTCCGTTTCCTCAAGGGGAAGAGTTCCGTTGCCGCTGCCTTGATCTAGTTCTCCTCATGGCGGCAGCCGGGGGGGGGGGGTACTTCAGGCAGGAGCGCGGGCGGTCTGAGGCACTCCGCAGCCAGTTGAGCTGCAAATGGAACATGCTGGGCCCTCTACAAGAGAGTACCAGCCGTATCCTTTGGCGCTCCTCCCAACGACCAGATGTCGATTGCTGCATCGGAGGGTGAGCCAGAGCTTTCTGGAGCGAAAGATTCGGCTGCGCTGCTCTCCTCTCCTCCGGGACTGTAGCAATGCCTGAATCGGATCCAGAAATAATGGCTATGCTTTCCAGGCCGCCGTAGGGGTAGGACTCGAGTGGAGACTCCCAACGTGTCCCGAGCCCTCAAGGTTGTACGATTGGTTCTCGGGGTGGTCAGCGCTGGTTCTCAGCACCCCGCCTTTGGCCTTTCTTCCCGAAGGTGCATGAGGAACTCAACAGGTCGTGGACGGCACCTTTTACTGCCGGAAACCGATCTGCTGGTTCCTCCTTCCTCACATGAGGATGATTTGTGTCCTAATACCGCCTCCAACCGGCAGGGAGAACCGTGCCTCCCCTCCCGGGTCTGTAGGTACTCGACTGGCCAGTGATGCTTATACGACCTGTGGAGAAGCTGCCTCCGCCTTACACGCTACGGCGTGATTGCAAGTGCACCAGGCCAAGGCACTGAGGGACTTGGACGAGGGTGGTCACGACCCGGAAATTCGCAGAGAACTCCGCACCATGGCGGACCTCGCGCTACGAGCGACGAAGGTTACAGCGCAGTCTCTGGGTCGTGCAATGTCCACTATGGTGGTCCAGGAGCGCCATTTCTGGCTGTGACTGGCTGACATGCGCGAGACGGACAAGACATGATTCTTGAATGCCCCCGTGTCCCAGGCCGGCCTTTTTGGCGACACGGTGGAGAACTTGCCCAGCAGTTCTCCGCTGACCAAAGCAGACTGAGGCCATCAGGTACATCCTGCCCCGGCGTGCAGCTGGTGTCATTGGAAGGGTGAGACCGCTTCGGCACTGGCTCCATGGCCAAGTCCCGAGGTGGGCATGGCAACACGGCACTCACCGGGTCCAAGTGACACCGGCCTGCCACCAAACCTTCACCCTGTGGTCAGACTTTGCGGTTCTCCGGGCAGGAGTGCCCCTAGAACAGGTCTTCAGAAATACTGTGGTTTACGCGGATGCCTCAACCACCGCCTGGGGGGCCACGTACAACGGGCTTGCAGTGTCAGGGGTTTGGACGGGGCCCAAAACTGCACTGGCACATCAACTGCCTCAGAGTTGCTGGCAGTGCACCTTGCCTTGAGCCGTCTCAAAGGGAGCTTACGAGGCAAGCATGTACTAGTCCGGGACAACACGGCGACCGCTGCGTACATCAAATGACAAGGTGGTCTGCGCTCCCGTCGCATTTCGCAACTCGCCCGCCACCTCCTCCACTGGAGTCAGAAGCATCTGAGGTCGCTTTGTGCTGTTCACATTCCTGGGCTGCTCAACCGGGCAGCCGACGAACTATCTCGAGCTGCGCTCCCGGGAGAATGGCGACTCCATCCCCAGACGGTCCAGCTGGTTTGGAGACGTTTCAGAGCCACTCAGGTAGACCTGTTTGCCTTTTCCTCTCTAAAAAGGATCGGGGATCTTCAGGCACTTTCTGTTTCATGCCTGGAATTTGCTCCAGGCATGGTTAGGGCATTCCTTTAACCGAGGGCCGGGTATGTCCCTAAGGTGCCCACTTCATCACCAGGGCCCATAGTACTTCAGGCATTCTGTCCTCCTCTGTTCCAGGAAGTAGGCCAAGAAATGCTTAATCTGCTCTTTCCAAGTGTCAGTTCGAACACTGGACGCTTACGCACACAGATCTGCCCCGTGACATAAGACAGATCAGCTAATTGTTTGTTTTGGTCCGCCAAAGAAAGGATCTCCGGCGACCAAGCAGACCATGAGTAGGTGGGTGGTCGAGGCCATCTCATTAGCCTACGAGTCCTCTGGCCTCCCGTCACCTATGGGGGTCAGGGCACACTCGACCAGGAGTATGGCGGCCTCCAAGGCTTTCAAATTGGGTGTGGCCTTGCAGGACATTTGTGCTGCGGCGGGCTGGTCCTCTCCGCACACTTTTGTCCATTTTTACAACCTAGACCTGGCATGTACCCCAGGTTCCCAAGTTCTCTCTTCGTGATGTGCTCGCAAGATACTCTCACAGGCAGGGACTTGGTAGTATGGCGCAGTGGGTATTCTCATTCCCAAAGCAACTTAGACGCAGCTCGAGTTCCTGAAGGGGAACGTCTCTAGGTTACGTATGTAACATTTATGTTCCCATTTTTGTGGAAGCATCCGGCCGGGAGACTAGCAGTTCTGTCTGGGGTTTAAGAGTGAACACTCTCCACAGACTTCTAGTATCAGGACAAAACTCTTATCATCACTGAATTGGCCTGTGGAATGCATGACAAAGTATATGCATGTGTGGAAACATTGCTCATAACCACACAACAAAAAAAAGAACACAGAATCTGTCTGCATAGTCAGCAAGGGATTTTACCACCACACACAGAGCATTATTGAATGAGTCTATGAATGATATGCACATTGTAGTATGTGTATAGTTTGAACTGGCGCTGAATTTATAGGACGAAATGATCCTATTCCATCTCATCTCCTTCAAGCTATTTCTCCTGCCGTTGTACCTGCACTCACTCACATCGTTAACACATCCCTTCACACTGGTGTTTTTCAACTCTACCTCTCATTCCATCCTGATGATCCGACGATAGCTGCTCGCATTTCAGCATGTCTAACAGACATTTCTTGTTGGATGACGGACCATCACCTTCAACTCAACCTGGCTAAGACAGAACTGCTTGTGGTTTCAACAAACCCATCACTTTATCAGAATTTTACCATACAGTTAAGCTCATCAACCATAACTCCTTCAAAAACAGCTAGAAACCTTGGATAATATAATATAATAATATATAACCATGGTTCCCTGAGAGAAGGAGATGCTGGGTCTCTTTGCCATACTCCCTGCATCCCTCCAGGCGCTACTTCATCGAAGCTGGTTTGCATTCTGCCGGATGCGCTTTTATACTTTCTGGTGCTTATGTCACCCCGCTCGTGACGTCTTGCTACTCCACTGGACTGATTTGACACGTGCTTCAGAACGCGGTCACGCAGGAGGGAGCGTTCCCAAAGCGACTTCGACGCAGCGTCTCGTTCCCTCGGGGAACCATGGTTACATACGTAACCTAGAGACGTTACCATATGTAACCAAGACGTTCCTAATCGAGATCCCAAATTTCAAATTATAATAATAATAATAAAAATTATAATAGTAATAGTAATAATAATACAAATAAAAATAAATGAATGATGATGATGATGATGATGATGATGATGATTAGTATGGTATTTGATGGACTGATGGACTCTGACTCTTTGAATGGCTCACTTATTTTGTCATTACCTCACCTATCAATTTCTATTGCTCTTCAGTAAGTGAAGGTGATTGGGGGATGTACTGCAACTCTGTGGAACACCAGTGCCTTTATACTGTAAGTTAACATATCAATGTAATTAATCAAGAGATGTGTTACAGTGTTTCTTGAAATGGCTTTTAAGGTGTCATGTCATCCTCATTACCCTGTGAAAGGTACATTTGCATACATAAATGTATTATGTGTTGACTATGATGTCTTTATTTGTTCATTTAAAATTATTTCAGAACATAATAAGGTCTAATAAAAGGCATGTTTAACAAAGAAACAGCATCAAGTAAACCATAAATATGGTTAGAATTGGAGAGACACTGGAGAAACGAATCCATCTACATTCCACCATTTAAAAAAAACAGTACAAGTGCATGATTAATGATCTTACCTCTCTTTATTTCTCTTGAACCATGCAGAAGAACAGGTCCACCTTGACCGCTCTATTAAATCGAAGAGCCAAAGTTATCAATCGAGATGTGGACGGAAGGAGAGTTAGTCTTTTCGCAGCGCCACGGCTCCTCTCGGTCCTAATGGCTCTCAATACATGGCAAAGCCAGCGAGAGAGATGTTGCGTCTACATTTTTTACTTATTATGCATTTTTTCTTCTCCGCTCTCTCTCTCTCCTTAAGCTATTCATAGAAGATAGATTCATCATTCCAATTTGTCAAGACAGCAAAGTTTTCAATTAATTATGTTGCTGGAGAAGAAGCAGTGTGTGTATTAGGGCTCCCTGTCAGGACTCGTCTGAGGCCCCATTTACAGGACTCAAAATAAAGAGGTATCAGAGAGGTGGTTGGGCGCAGCAGTAATTAATTTGATGAATGCCTTAGCGGTGAAAATAGTGGCAGCTGCGTGTCTCTTCATCAGCCAGCATTGCGGCAGTCACCCTGCTCAGTGCTAATTTGAGAGGGTCCGTCTCATCCGTGTAGCGTACGTCCTCACGAGCAGATCTATTCTTCATGTCTGGGCCGCATGTGGGGGCCTTATGTTTCCTGTCAGCTTTGTCCTTGGTGCCAAGCAACTTGCTCCACTTAATGCCCAGTTCTTCGACTTTGTGGCCTGAACTGGGTAATCGGGAGCCGGCGGGATTTATGGGGCCCGGGGGTGCTGCGTCCTTTGCCGGCTCCTGTTGTCTTTCTCCCCAAAGACAGATTAGTAAGACGGGCGGTCTCAGTCTGGCAGGTGGAACCGATGAGGAGGGGGAACCTATGCGCCCCTATGCCAGAGATGATGGCAAAATGCACCAAGCATCTTTAACACAGCGGTGATGAAGAAATATGGTGCTGTTTGCAGTGAGCAACGATAGAGTCTGCAGCTCTGCGTTGATGTAAGCGAGAGAAGAGAGGTGGGTCTGTTCTAACATGATGGATCATATGTTTGTGGTTAGGCAAAAGCTGGGCAGGCAGCTGTTTGAGAATGCAAACCATCAATGTCAACAGCCACCAAAACCTCATAGAGAAATAATTGGGCTTGTGCCACATAATTCAGGTTCAGATTTTCACAAGTGAGGGGACCTCATTATAAATCAGGTCAGGCTCTGATGCAACACCATAAATCAAAGACAGACATGGCTCAAACAATTAGATAATTACCACAGCCCCATGTCACCACTGTTTTAGCAAACCACTTTGGAGGTACAGGAGCGGGGCGGTAAAAATGCTCCATAAACCCCAGCATAATTAGTCTGGAGCAAATTGGAGAGAGAGGCAAGGAGAAAGGGAGGTGAGACAAGAGTAATAGAGGGAATTCATATTAGCTTGCCAGATATATGATTGAAATAATGTTGCTTAATGCTTCAGAATGACATTTAGAACAATAAACTGTAGTATAGATCAGTTGTTCCCAACCCTGGTCCTGGAGGCACCGCAACACTGCACGCTTTGCATGTCTCCTTAATCAAACACACCTGATTCAGGTCATCAGCTCGTTAGTAGAGACTCCATGACCTGAAATTGGTGTGTCAGAGAAAGGAGACATGCAAAATGTGCAGTGTTGGGGTGCCTCCAGGACCAGGGTTGGGAACCACTGGTGTAGATTGTGGTGCATTTAATAATAATGACAAATGATTAATGACTGATATCAAATTTGTATATTTTTATGTAATATTATCAAGAAGACTATATATATATATATATATACACACTTCAAAATGTCATTTTAGATAGTAATGTATATAGTTATTATGAAAAACATTAGCGATGCACTAATTCTAAAATATATCCACAAATTCTACCCGGTAAAAAAAAAATTACTTGAATTTTCATATCAGCAAATGTAACTTAAAGGGGTCCTATTATGATTTTTCACTTTTTCAACTTTAGTTAGTCTGTAATGTTGCTGTTTGAGCATAAAAAAGATCAGCAAAGTTACAAAGCTCAAAGTTCACTTCAAAAGAAGATATTTTATTTAACAGAAATCACTTTTCAAAAACAACAATGAACAACTCGTTTGGACTACAACGCATATTTTCTGGGATTTGTGATATCACAAATATCGACGAATGGGACCTGGTCGAGCTGCACTAGAGAAGGCAACAACTCGAGTGTTATCACTATGTTGGAGACACGCTAGCTTTCCCAAGGCAGACGAACTTATAGTGGTTACAATCATCCGGGTTTAAATCGCGCTCAAATTGATTTGATTTTGACGCAATATTTACACTGAAGCTCGCGGGCGGCTATGGTAAGGGGCATGACATTTCCCGACCAGGCGCCGAGTGGTGCCAATCACAACACACACTGGTCCAGCTAACTAATCACAGCACATTTCGTATTTCAGAAGGCGGGCCTTCATTTGATACAGGAACTATTCAAGCTGTTCATGCCAGACTGGGGAGAGAGGTGTTGTAATAATGTAAAATATGTGAAAAATAATGGGTTTTTCGAACAACCTAGTATGAGAGCCTGTTCTAGTACACCCCCAAAACAAAATCAAGACTTTGTAAAAGAGCATAATAGGACCCCTTTAAGACTGATTTTAAAAGAGTGCCAGATGACATCAAAGGTAATCTACTGTATATGTAAAAAATTGTAAAATAAAAAAAAATAATTGTATGGACAATTAAATAACCAATATCGACTAATAGTTTACAGATACTTGCATCCTTAATAAACATCATAGTGACTATGGTAAAAATGATGAAGATGACAGCTAAAATTGTGATGATAATAATATTAAATATGTTGTTTTATGGCTGGATGTGAGGCAGTAGGAGCTTGTTTTAACATAATTCATCTTTTCCCCACATATCTATCCACTGTGATCCACACAGCATCAGTAGACCTAAATATGTAGGAGCTTACACTCAGGTTTACACAAACTTGGAATGGTTTTGTGGACTTTCACTGACCCCTACTGTTCCACAGCCCTCTCCTATGTCCACTGCCTGGGCTGACTCTTCCTCCAGAAAGCCAATTATTTCCTCATCCTGAGATTACCCTTCGTCATGGCTGCCATCTCAGATCCAGAGGCAGTGGTCCAATTGACCCCAATTGAAAGTGTCATTTTTTAGCACTGCCAAACTGCAGAAATGTTCATCCCACCCTAGACAGGGGGGCAGAGAGAGCAGCACTTTCCAGCACCAACTGCACAGCTTTACAGGCAGCTCCCTGTCCATAAACACACACACACACACTCTCATGTTTGCTAAGGTGGGGTGGCATTGAGAAGGGCGGTCCTCTGCTTGAGTGTAAGGAGCCTCTCAACAGCAGTCCAGAAATCGAAGTAACAGCACTGCAGTGAACCAAGCGGAACAGATTGTTGCAGAACCTCTAGGCTTTTGCAGACACGTGTTGATCCCGGCGCAGTGTGCCCTGCTTTTTTAGATCACCCTTTCCCCCTTTCTCTCTTTCACACACACATACACACACTTCACGTTTCCTCAGTCAACTCCCTTGGCTCCGGCTTTATAGAATATGAGAAAAATTTTAACTCTTCAACCGTGGCAGTGCCCCTTAAATATCTGCTCTACAAGCACTCGACACTGCCCTCCCTGGAGGCCGCAAGAAGGATCTGCCAAAGAATATTGTATGCTAGCTCTTAGTCTACATCATCAGTCTTATATGCTACCTTTTAAAACACTCGCTCCATTAATGTCTGTGATGCTCAGAGCTTGCTGAAAGCTAAAGATGCCACTCATTCCCATGACAAATGTATATGGTATAGAAGGCACACTTGAACTCTGAGGTCGTATAGTTTTAGTTTTTTTTCTGTATGCTTGTAAAAGTATTCAGACCCTTAACCCTATAATGTTTTCCTTCATTTAACGGAATTACTAATCCTTCATTAATATTGAATTCTCTGTGACATTTTTCTGATAACCAAACTCAAAATGTGGTCATTTTCCACAAGTGGGAAAAATGTATCCAAAATGGGGCCAATATTCGTGTTATGTAAGCTATACATTAAATCCTACATAACACAAATAAAAATATGCAGGATGGATGGATGGATGGATAAATAAATAAACTAAAATTAATCAAATAAATAAAAATATTAAAATAATGTGACACTGAAGACTGTTGTAATGGTTGCTGAAAAAATTCAGTTTTTGCCACCACAGGAATAAATAACATTTTAAACATTCTAAAATATAAAACAGCTATTTTAAATTGTAATAATATTTCAATATTATTGTTTTTATTGTATTTTTGATCATATAAATGCAGACATGGTAAGCATAAGATAATACTTTACAGTACATTTATTAAATTATCAAACCATAGTAATATTTATTAATATAAGGTATATTACATGAGGGTGGTATGAAAAAA
>NW_015505488.1:731826-745385 GCF_001515645.1 Sinocyclocheilus grahami
TATATATACTGTATATTGCTCCGAAGGAACACAGTAACTGGATGCTTATGCAAACTATATATTTTTCTGTTTTTCTGAAAACAATTGTTTTCTGTTATGTAGGATATTTGCTAACATGAAACATTGTCACAATATACAAAATTAATTTTTTCCAGTATTTCAGTTCTTGGCATGTGTGACTTTCCTGCTCCTAATCAATCCACATTTTCTGGAATAAGCTACATCAGCACAGCTGTCACTTTGGCTCGGGTCAGGGCTTTGTCAAAGCCATAGGTTTCAAAAGTGTTTGTCTCACTAGATCATTGTCAGTAAAACCTCTTTAAATAGGTATTAAAGTCACGTCTACATAAGACCCATCTGTCGTGGTCATAGCTGTACAGTAGATCGGCGATGTTTAGAGGCACAATTGATCTTTTAATAATGTCATGACCATCTCATGACCTGTCGAAGGGGCTATATTTGTCATCACAGAGAAAAGGGGACCGTCCAGGTCTTGTGAAAATGTGGCAAGCAGTCAGGTGATGCAAGATGGACACAAGTTCTCCTCTTTCTTCTCTTATTTACCTTTCAAAAAGTTATTATATGTGATATCACTTGTGGCATTCTGTCATTATTGTCATTTTGCATGAGTGCCATAGTGGTGAGTTGTGAATGCTGTGACAGCAGATTGACCCAGGCTGCTGTTCACTTGATTGATATCTGTGCAGACAATGAACGTTCTGAGCTTTTTAATCCCGCCCCTTGTGATGTGCTAGTTGGTCGGAGAGGGAATTGTGGGTAGGGGGAGGGCAGATATGGGGGAAAATGTCACACCAGGAAAGTCAGCGAGGCGTAAACCCCTGCATGGGCAAGCGAGGGTCAGTGGCTTCTTTTTGCCCTCTCTGTGCCCTAGGTAAAATGATCTAAGTGGTTCTGGAGCTCTGCCACCGAGCCGCTGAGCGAGAGTCAGGCATAGTGTGAGGCCGAACGCATGGAGAGAGAGACAGAGATTAGCATGAATAACAAACAATTACCTTTAAATATTCAGGGTTCAATGCAAGTTAAGCTCAATCGACAGCACTTGTGGTGTGATGTTGATTGCCACAAAAATAATTTCCTCTTGGTTAAAAAAAAAAGAAGAAGTAAAATCTGTGTTACAGTGAAAGGGTCACACTATGAAAGTAGACAGAAAAACAGAAAATGTATTGAGCCAATCTGTAAACATTAAATTTGACATGCAATAAAAATCAGTTTTGTAAATGCATGTTATAGATCTTATTATGAATGATTCGTCCATACAAGTTCTATTTTTATGTTGATCAGTGCGCACATTTGGAAAAATATTCATTTTCACTGATTTCCACAATCTGATGAGCATTAGCTGTTTCCAGTGCTGTCTACCTGTGTTTTCTCTTCCGCGATCGCTGTATTGATTTAGAGGAAGCTCATTCAATGCTCATCTGTCACTCATATTACGCGTTCATAACCAGCCCTGTATCTTCTGATGAAAAGACGTCCATTACACTTCTGTGTTCTGTTCTATACATAAGACACCCAGAAAAATGTTTCTACACATGAAACATGAAGCTAATAAGCACACAATTTCAATAGTATATGATTTGTATGTGATTTTCATGAGATTTCTGCCTATTTTTCATTACAATACAGGGTGTTTACATGAGAAATGCTAAGCAGGTGTAGCAATTAGTTTGATATAAAAGGCTACAAATAACATATTTCATAAATTATTACTGAACTGTTAAATAGTAATGTTTATTACTATAAAGTATTTTACATGAGGATGGTCTGCATATGTTTAGAATATAATGTTTTAACAGAAAAATGTAAGTGCTCTTAAAAAATGATCTTCAAATGATCTCTTCAAATTATAAAATTATCTTCACATTTCTGGTTTTAAATTTACTTCCATTTGTAAGTGCTTCACTGCAACATAATTTTTGTGGTAATCAACATTTTGTCACCAATGCTTGTATTAAACCCAGAATATTTCTTAAATCTGTAACAATAATGTGAAATTCCAATAGCAACAGTTTAAATACTTAAGTCCATATGGAAATGCATTCAAACAAAGCTTTCAGGATGATTAACATTTAGCTCACACAACATGGCACACACAGTTGGGATTAATTCAGAGGAAGAGGATGCTTTTTAACAGAACCATTCGGCTTTTATGGTGTGTCCTCTGCCATAAAAGACACAGATGTGTTTCTTCATTTCCAGTGAAATTACTTAAAGTCCCTGATGATGAGGCAGGGGGAAAGGTTAAAATTACATTGTTCTGGTAAATTACACTCGGAGAAATGGCTGCGAGGCAAGAGATATATCAGAGAATGGAGTCAAATGCAGATGGAGGTCCTGTGTGGTTTAGCCTGGCTGCTGGATGCGTTTGAGCTGCCTGTGTTTGATGATTGCGATCGGCGTTAATTAAATGTGCTAATATTGCCCTTACTCTGTGTTTGTCTCCTCTCATTTAGAGCAACAGGGTTTGAAAAATGCTTTTCTTTTCCGTCTTCCCTCCCCCTCCTTGTTCTATCTGCTCGGTGAGGCTTCTAAAACAATTCCAAATATGTACGTTCTTTGTTTGATATTTTAATTATCATTTTTAATGTTGGAAGGGATCTTGAGGTGGAGAGATGGAGAAAAACAAACGAAAAGAGAGAGGGAGGGTGTGTGTGAGAGAGTGATAGCAAGTTCTTTGGCAAGCTCGTCACAGTGCAGGGTAATAAGGTCAATGCGAAAAACAACCCAGGGGCACATTTCCCAGTAAATGTGTGGAGCAGAAGCACACACATGCAAACACACACACACACACACACACACACACATCACATACACAAAACATCGTACCAGCCTTATGCTGCAGAATCCAAACCCATCGAGTCAATTGCCAGAAAACATGACAAGACCTTTCAGATTCACTGAGCATCAAGCGTGAGCGAGAATGGCGTGCTTTCCATCTCACCGCACCCCATGCCTTCTCCGCCCACCCTGCAACCCCCAGGGCCCCCGACTCACCACAAATAATTACTCTCCATCCAGTCCACTCTCTGCAAGGCATGGCCAAAAAAACTTGACTCTACACTTGACCCATCCATGTGTGCATATACTATAGACAAATTAGAACATATTCAGAATGTATTTATAACTCTTGCAGAACATAACCTTAGGACAGTTAAAGAAGAATCTTGTAAAAGTCCATAGCGATATTCTGCAATTGTAATGTGTATCATACCGTTTTTTTTAAACAATTATTGTAATGGTTTTAGTCTTTACAGAGGGTCTGAATACTTAGGACCATGTGATATTTCAGTTTTTCTTTTTTAATAAATCTGCAAAAATGTCAACAATTCTGTGTTTTTCTGTCAATATGGGGTGCTGTGTGTACATTAATGAGGAAAAAAAATTACTTAAATGATTTTAGCAAATGGCTGCAATATAACAAAGAGTGAAAAATTTAAGGGGGTCTGAATACTTTCCGTACCCACTGTATATATATATATATCATCATTTATCTCTGCATATTTATTCATATTTATTTATTGATATATATAGATATATATATATATATATCAGTGTGTGTGTGTGTGTGTGTGTGTGTATAGTGTAATGATATTTTATTATGTTATCATGTACATTTAATCATTATTCATAAAAAAAAATTCAGATAATATATACTACTTATTTGTGTTATATGTGATATTTAATAATATTTATGTTTCTAAGATATATTGCATTAAAATGTTTATGATTATATTAACATTTTTAAGAAACTAATATTGATTTAAAAATTGCAAACAAAAAAAACAATTATTATATATGATTAATTATATTAGTTTAAAACCAAGATGCAGAACTTGAAGAAGCTTGAGCTAGTGCATCTCCATCATGTATTATCAAGTATAATTTCCGCAGCTACATTTGTCTTGAGTTTAACTCCTAAGCTGATCACTTTCAGGAAGAGAATGTATGGGACCTTTAGTGTTATTTATAAAGGGAAGTTGATTGCCTTTCCACAAACTCTGTTTTATGTCTCTGAGCCATGACAAACCTCATGCTCTGATGTAATGTGACTACCACCTACTGGTGGAAAAACAAGTCCCCAATGTTACTGTGCCTATTTCCTTATGCCTCTGTGACCTGTGGCACTAATTGTCTGAGACACAATGATCACAGTTGGCTCTTAAAGTGACTAGTTTTGTTTGTTTGTTTGTTTTCACACTACCCTAAGCAAAGTTGAAAGCAGCTAGCATGAACTCTTATCATACCACCCTGTTATGATATAAAGTGCCAACATGCTGTGCCGTTCCTTTCTGGTTAATTACAAAAGCCAATCAAGCTCACCTCAGTGGCCCGACCCACCCAATGGTCTTTAGATTAAAGGATTTCATATGTAAAAATATAAAGTCAAAAGCGTTCTCGATCTGTGGCAGTACTTTTAGTGTAATTTTCTATGACATACAGTCCAAAAGCAGACGTTAAGCTCTTTAGAGGACTGACCCATGTTATCAATCTAATGAGGGAGGGTAGCTCGGTCAAGCAGCTTTTCCAAAAGCTACGCTTGTGATGCCTGAAACATGGATCACTGACTCTGCTTGTATTTCACAGTATGAGAGTTTACCTCGGTCTACTTCCACTGTTGTAGACAAAGGCAGGTTTGCCTTGGGGATTTTTAAACGTGGTCCAATGACTCGCAAAGTAACAAGTGCCTCTGCTGTAGCCTGCTTAGGGGAAGCTTCTGGAAGTAGGGATCACTGAAAGCCCTGTGTTTTGCTGTTGGAGGTCCCGGTCTTGATAAGAGGGCGCTGAACTCAAACATGGCCGAGGACTTGATTCTTGACTCGGGAGTTTCTCCGTCTGAGCCATGCGCAATTGCATTGCCTCACCAGCCTGACAGAGATCTCACAGCCATGGTCAGCAGGCTTGACCACACATTAACCCTCATTATGTGTTTCAACATAGAGGAAGGTGAATTCAACGGGAAACTATGTTCAGAATGAAGTTATCTGAACTGAATGCTGGCTACATGTTAAGGGTAAATATTAGTCTTTTAAGAGTGACGTTTGTTCTATTTTGTATATTGTTTGATACTAAATATATCATACATTATAGACAATTTAACATGCAGGCTATATGCAAGACTCTGGTCGAATTGTTTTTTCTGAATTGTAATAAAGTGCCAAGCCAAACATAATAATAATTTCAAGCAAGCTGCAGCCAGGTGTCACCGGACCAAGTGTGTTGTACACGTCGCCATGTAAACAAATAGGAAGTGAGCCAAACTAAAAAAATATATAAAAAAATCAAATAACACTTCAAACTATTTTTTTTTCCCCAAAAAATGTTTTCTATCATTTTAGGGAGTTCTTATCACACTGATGTATTTTCAAGTGTTTGTTTTTCTGATAAGTTTTATTGTAGTGTGTTATTTGATGCTATAAAAATGGGGTGTGATAGTGTGTTTGCAGTTGAGTCTATGGGAGTTTGTGTGGGACCTTGATATTGCGGTTCCACCTCCCGATCACTACTGTGAAGACTCTGGCTCCAAATGACATCAATGCAAGATGACAGTGGCCATTTGTGGGATATTTTGGCTTCCTTTTTCTGCACTGGAAGAAAATAGATATGTGTCGTCCATCTTTGTTTACAGTCTATGGTCCAGACTCAGGAGATGAACTTGTCATTGTTTCCAAAAACACAGAAATCACAGAAACTTACTATGGAGAGGGTTCTACCATCTACTTAGGCTTATTATACTTTTGTAAAACAGCTCATTTCTGTTTATTGTACAGAACAAAAGGATGTTGGGCAATGCAAATGTGCGGCCAGATGAGCGAATCACTCTCTAATGCAGCTCGTTATTCTCGAGTCATATAAATGATTCCTTTAAAAAAAGAACGAATCATTCACGGACAGCCTGTTTGACTTTATTTCTTCTGAGGAACACAAAAGAATATTGGTAACCAAACCGTTTTGGTTACCACTGACTTCGATTGTATGGACAAAAAAAACCCCAGAAACATTTAACAAAATATCTTCTTTTACATTTCATAGGGTGTAAATACTGGCAGAATGTTTAGTTTTGGGTGAAATATCCCTTTAACATAGCCAAAAAAGGGGGGTGGGTGGTAAATGCAGTCATCAAAACAGCCAGACGTGTATGTGTGTTTCTGATAAATGTTTCTTTTGATGAGATTCTTGCATACGGTATTGTTTTTGTAATCTTCCATTGCTATGCTCACATTTGATCCCTTCCTGATGGAGTGACCTCTGATAAGCACGGATTTTATATGACCCAACCAACCATGTCAAGCACATTTATTCCCCTATTCATCCTGCTTGCTCCATCCTGACATTCATCCACCACCCCCAAATCCTAAGTCAGACCGCAACATAATGTTTCGGAAACTCTTTGGCACTCAGCGGGAGGGATTCGACAAGTTTCTTTTTTATTTAGCAAAATAATTGATTGGATCTTGTGGGTGTAAGCTGCAGACCATGGTAATCCTATTTCATGGAGGAAATTTTCCCTTTTTCCCCTATCCTCCTATAAAGTTGGTTGAAGTCATAGTTAAGATCACTCTCTTTGAGTCTGGGTCAGACCAATTTACCACCTGGAGAGGAGGGTAGGTTTGGGGGTGTCCGTTTTTAATTGGGGGGCTCACTTGGTACCGCAATGCCACATCCTTTGGGCACTATGTCTGTCTTTGTGCTGGGCTCCAGCCACAGGAAATCCCTCACCTCATTAAGGGAGAAGAAAGATTAATTGACCAGTTCACTAACTTCCAGCCCCAGGACTTGATCAACTTTGTAAAGGAACTCACCAATTAGACCTCAGCTCAGCGTGATGCCTTCTTTAGACCAGGAGTAATCCTTTTTATTATCATTATTTTGGGCAATCATCTAAGGGGATAAATATTTGTTTTCCCTTATTTGCAGACACTACAGATACCTTGAATTACAGCCAAGTTTTATATTTATTTTTTTATAATGTCAAAAAATATCACCCTAAAATGAAATATATACACTGGGGAAACCAATCACATTAGCAAAAACAAGTTGATGCAATAAATTCAAAATAGAAAGCAATACGGACCACCAACCTCTTTGAAGGGCCACCATCCAAAACACGGCTGGTACAGAGACTTTTATTTTGACCTGGAAACGTGAACAAACTGAAGGGCAAGATGTGCAAGCAACTTCATACAGGAGAGTTGTTATCGCACCCCAGGAGGCCTGAAATATGAATTTAATACAAGTTGTGAAGGTGGCTGGGTCCTGTCTACACCACAGACAGTTATATATCAGACCAGACCAGGTCAGCAGCACAGTAAGTCCATTACAAATTTAACAACCCAGTGTCTATAGAAAAACCCCATGTGGTGATCTCCGCCATTTCTCAACAAAAGGCCAGGCCAATTTCCTCTGGTAAACTGCTAGATTGATGTGACACTTTTGGCTCCAATTAACCTTAAAAGTGAACGTTCTTCTCCAGCCTCCCTTGCTTTAGAAATTTGCTTTATTTATTTATTTACTTCTCAAGGCATCCTCCATTCACAGGATAACAAAATAAGTAAAGAGCAATCAATTTTTTTTAAAGTCCAGCCGACCTAAAACACCAGCATGAAAAACATTGATTACAGTATAGTAATAGCAATAGCAATACATTATAGTGTTACTGCTGTTGACACTATAATGCTTTCTATGGTTAAGCAAAAATATAAGTACAAGTGTGTTGTTATTCCAAATATCTACAGCCACACGTGTAATAATGCTTTTATACAAAGAAAAATACTACATTGATTGGTTTAATAACAAATAATAACGAATTGGACTATAGAAGGGAGGTTTCTACACTGTTCGAATGGAGTTGTACTCATAATTTGAAGTTGAATGTCCTAAAAACAAAGGAAATGGTGTTTGATTTCAGAAGGAGGATAAATGCTGTTTTGCCATTGACTATTAATGGTCAGGACATTGAAATGTTCAATGTTTTAAGTTTATCGGGATTACTATCTCTGCAACGTTAAAGTGGGACGACAACTAAAGAGGCATTATTAAAAAATCTATTTTTTTCTTAAGACAGCTTAAAAAGTGTGGCGTATCTAAAGTTGGTATGTTCAATTTTTATAGAGCTGTCATTGAAAGCGTGCTGACTTTCTCACTTATAGTGTGGTTTGGTAGCTCCACAGCTCAGCAGAGAAGTCAGATTAGTAACATAACTCGGGTTGCTTCGAAAATTATTGGTTGTGATCTTCCCACTATTGATGAGATCTATGTTTCACTTTTCCTGAAAAAAAGGTTTAACAATCCTGAAAGATCCCTTACATCCAGCCAGACACCTCTTTACGCCTCTTCCTTCCAATGTTTGTTATTATTGTTGATGAGCTCACCAAGCAAAATTCCAAACAACTAGGGTGTTTGGCAATAAATAAATAAAATGTTTTTATCAATTGTTATGAATAAATGCACAGTTATGCACATGTCCAGTATGTTATAAAAATACACTACACACAACAGTCTGCAGCGAGGACCCTTTTGTTTTGATCCTGAATTAATCAAGTTTTTAAATGAATCGTTTAAGTGAATAATTCAGTGACTTGGCCATAAGTGGCTGCATCTGAATATGCATACAGTACTTCCCTACTATATAGCAGACAAAAACATTATGTGAAAAAAGTGTTATGTCCAAATTCACAGTATTCATAAAACAGTAAGCAAACTGGGTGATTTACTACTTCTGATAAGATTCTGAAGTATGCATCCAATGGACACTTTACTACCCCATGAGGTAATGATAGAGGAGTTCATTCGTATTATATAGAACATAAATTTTTAATGTTTGAAAAGTAATTACTTTTTCAAAAGAAGTACTTTTTAGAGATTATGTTATTTTGGATGCAGTCAGTCACTTGTTTCGTGCCTGAATTAATTAGTGTTTTTGAAAGTATCCGTTGCATGAATGATTCAATGACTCCCTCATAAATGCAGAGGCTCGATTCCAAATAGCATACACACTACACTTTCTATTCATGCCATATAAAGATAGGTATGCTATTCGGAAATCCTTATGTCACTTGTTTCATTCCTGAATAAATCAATACTTCAAACAAATCAGTTGACAGTATGGACAGTCACTTGTTGCAAGCTACTGGAGCAACTATGTAACCTGCAGAAAGAGTCACTGAAAAAAATCTCAAGCACAGGGATCTATAATGTGCAGTCATCCTCGGTCAATCAAATTTGAGAATGAGAATTTCTTAAATTTGACTGGATATGCTGTAATCAAAGCTGTTTATAGTCGACATGCACCTTTGCTGAGTTCTGTAATAATCCACAGTTGCTATGTTTCTTGGCCTCCATTTTTAAATTATGAATAAATGCAACTATTTATCTTTTATTTCATTGTTGTTTATATAATTTTATAAAATTAATAAGCTACTTGTCACATGACAGTGATTTTACCACAGTTAATGGGGGTTTAGCATCAAGCATAATAACAAAATCATGCGTAACATGCTAAAATCACTTAATCAAAAGTTACTGATCTGGTTACTACCACAATTCTTCCTCAGCCCTCAGCCATGCTATGTGCTGTGGTAAAGAGGCCTCAGTCATTTAGCAATGTGCGATGGCTTTTTAACTCAAGGCGATAGAGATGTCACATGCAGCAAGGTGCCAGGAATATGGTGCTGCCAACACCTGTCGTTTCTGAAGAAGGTAATGTCGCTAATAGCAGCTCTGCTTCTAATAGACTGCATCTGCAACACACGCAAATGTGTGTATGTGCTTGACACTTGAGAACACACACACACACAGTGTGCTTTTAAGGAAACAGAAGACTGCATATGTCGTCCTCACTTACTTCAGGAGTTCATTATAAAAACTGCTCCTAGGTGTGCCGCTGTATTTTGCTTCTTTCTCTTATCATTTTGGAAGGTCCATATGGGTCAACTAGCACAAATGGTTGATATTTCTGGTTGCAATTAACCTTCAAATTGACTTCCAGTAAGTATTTTGGACTGTTAATTTAAAGTGAAAGTAATTTCTTATAAATTATTTTGAAATAACTGTATGCAGGCCATTTGCAGATGTTAGCTTCAGTGTGATTTTAGTATTATTAATATACTATTAAAATATTTTTAATATTTTAAATTAGCTTTTATTTTTAAGATTTGAAGTTTTAGTAATTGTATGTACTTTTGTCATTTTTATTAGTTTGTCATCTAATATCTAAAATATACAGTATATACACTGAACAAAATTATAAACACAACACTTTTGTTTTTGCCCCCATTTTTCATGAGCTGAACTCAAAGATCTGCTGGGTTTTTATTGTGGCCAGCCTAAGGCACACCTGTGCAATAATCATGCTGTCTAATCAGTATCTTGATATGCCATACCTGTGAGGTGGATGGATTATCTCGGCAAAGGAGAAGGGCTCACTAACACAGATTTAGACAGATTTGTGAACAATATTTGAGAGAAATAGGCCTTTTGTGTACATAGAAAAAGTCTTAGACTTTTGAGTTCAGCTCATGAAAAATAGGGGCAAAAACAAAAGTGTTGTGTTTATAGTTTTGTTCAGTGTATATATATATATATATAGAGAGAGAGAGAGAGAGAGAGTCCTTATTTTTTTACTTTTTAAATCTTCTGCTCTCACCCACCTAATCAACTCCCCTTAATGAGAAATGTAAACAAACCAAATTTCGCTGGACTACCTTTGGGTTGTGCTCAACAAAACTGAAATTCTTTCTTAATGACCAAACCAGCATGTAATTAATAATTATACAAGACCATTACTGAACTGTGAGGTTAAAAACAAGAACATAGAACAGTGTTGTTAGACGGACATGTTGCGCCATTGCACTTCAGCCATCCCGAATTCGAGTCTCGGCTCATGGACCTTTTCTGATCCCATCCCCCTCTCTCTCTCCCACTTCGCTTCCTGTCCATGTATTGTTCTATTGAAATAAAGGCATAAAATGTCAAAAATAAAATATAAAAAAGGGAAAAAATTACAATGCTGCTGATGAGAACTGATCTTTGAAAAATTCAAAAGTAAATGCAAATGCAAAGTTCTTGCAGACGTAGAAGCAGAATGTTGAAAAAGTGAAATGACTGTACTGGTGAAGAACGTGAACTTGAAACAAAACTGAGATATGATCTAGATATTTATGATGATCCGACAAGTCCTTCAACCACAGTACTCTTGCAGGGACTTGCAAACAGATTTCGGCGCTCTCTGACAATCTGCATAATGAACTGCGTTTGTTCTTTAGTCTTTGAGAGGAGTCCGTTGTACTCATGGATAAGCGCAACACCTCTTTCTTGCATTTGTATTGTTTGCACAGGTACTAGGATCTTCATTTAGGAAGTCCTGACAGAGATCAAGAATAACAAAGATATACACACACAGTGGAGATCAAAAAACAACCTACAATTTCCTAAATTTCAAGGTCACTGCCTAGTCCTATTTGAACTTATCCTAAAACGAGTATAAGGGCAGTTTTTAAGCATTAATTGTATTCTGAAGCACAGTATATTAAAAAAACTTGAACGAGATATTTGAAAAAGAACTCTGATCAAAATAAGAGAACACTTACAGATACCTCCAATTAAGTTATTGATGTTAATCTGGCACCTGGTGCTAATTTCCTTAATTATATGACAAACCCTATTTAACTGGAAGCATTCCTCTAATTTTCACTGAGATTGCAAGATGGCAGGCCGCTCTAAGGTGACTGAAACCCTGCAACAGCAGGTTGTCCAAATGAAGGCCAAAGGGATGGTCCTTTCAGCCATTGCAAGAGAAGTTGGTCATTCCAAGATTTCTTAAATATTGCAGCTTTACAATGACACTCATTCATTCAAGTCCCCCAAAAAGGCTGGTCGTCCATGTAAGACAAATGCAGGAGAAGACAGGATAATGCGGAGACTCTCAATGGGGAATCGGTTCAACACTGCAGCTGGAATTGCTCGCCAGTTCAATGATGAACAGTGTAAAGATATGTCTCGTCACATTTGAAATATGAAATAATGAAATAGCTGGCCCAGAGTCCTGATCTGGTGACAAAGTTATGGATAAGAAACCCATTACAGTTATCGAACTATGGAAGAGAGTGGAAGAAGAATGGACCAAGATCACACCAGTGCAGTGTGAGAAACTGTGGCCGCAGATGTGCTAAAGTCATTCAAAGAGAGAGCCTCCACACTTCCTACTAATTTTTGACCGCTGTAATACTCCAAAATTTTAGTTGTAATCTTATTTTGTGCTACAGTGGTTACTGTTCCCATTCAGTCAGTCACGTTCTACGTTACGTCAGTGACTGACGAATTGGGATCTCGCCCGAGAGCCCAATCACCTTCGAGTGTTAACTAAACAAGCCAATGACAGTTGGCGTGCGTGTTTCGCCACGCGCACCCCGCCCCGCAGCGCGGGTATAAAAGGAGAGCGCGTGCAAACGCACATCAGCTTTTCGCTTCGGAGCCGAGCCTTCTTCAGGACGAATCTCCGCGAGTGTTCGAGAGAAACAGCTGGCGTTGATGTGACGGCGTATCAGCGGGCTCCGTTCCCTCCTTCAGGGAACGAGGGTTACACAAGTAACCTAGACGTTCTCTGATCACTGTGTTTTCCACAAAATAATTTTTGTTGAAATTCTCTGGTTATTTTGTAAAACATGCTAGTAGAACAGAAGGCACGCGTGTTTCCATTACAGATTTGCGCAAAACTTTGGCGATATTTTATAAATGTTGATAAAAAAGTATTGCGAAATGACGGCATTTCCATTAACCAATGTTATGAGACTTAAAAGTAACCTTTTGCCTCTCGCGATAAGTCATGGCAATGGATTTTGGTGGGATTTTGGCTATATTTACTCAAAGGAGGCTTATGCGTGTATCTTTACAAAAGCAGCAAAGAGAGCCGCTTCAGAAACGTGCGTGGCATGGCTGGAATAAACTATAGACTGTATAAAAACATAAACGCAAGCATTGAATGGCCGCAATCAGCTTCAGTGACCGTATCAGAGCCACACTGCACCGCAGACGTGTGCAGTGTAAATTATCTAAACATTAATGGTAGGGAAAGCCCCTTATACTGGAGCGCGGCCACTTATGAAGTGTTTCTTGGAGGTTATAGTACATTGAAGAATGATCATATGACTTTTTACATATGCCATGTGACCTGTAAATGCAAAAAAGCCGTTTCCATTGCAGTTTTGCGAATTATTACTTTTTCGCATTGCCTGAAAAACCACCTCATGCGAGCGCAAAAACTTTTTTGCGATATATGGGCATTTTTGCGAAATTGACGCGTTTCCATTAGGCGTATTTTCAATTCGCTATTTCAATTTGCGCAATTTGAAGGGTAATGGAAACGCGCCTACTGATATACCCACAGCTAATATTCCTTGAAATTTTGAGTGATGAACAATAACAATATATTAGAAAAAAAATCTAGTATTTACAGATTGCTCCCTAATTTTGATCTCTACTTGTGTGTGTGTGTGTACAGTATACACACACACACATATATATATATATATATATATATATAT
>NW_015505488.1:745624-757131 GCF_001515645.1 Sinocyclocheilus grahami
GATTTCAGCTTTATTTAAGTTAACGAGATAACCGCAATCATGGGTCCTCAGTTCTGGGTCACGATTGTATTTGAGCCAATCATTTGAATCAGACATGCCATGTGACTACTAACTCTGAAGTGGCAGATGTACTGCCATGAAGCCAAACTCTGATTGGCTGATTTACAGTCGCAAATTAGTGACTGTCCTTGTCTGTTCTGTGAAAAACAGCAGATTTAGATTTTTCACCAGATTAATGTCTGGGGAGTTTTATGTCTTTAAGCAGAAACTGTATATTTCTAAAACTTGTAAATACAATGTGACTGTAAGAATCTGCTGTGAATGTTTTTAAAAATCAAATTGGATAAAATTCACAATGCTGTAGTAGGGCACGCAGCACAATTATGCAGGAATGATGAATACCATGTTACTCCAAAAGCGCCACATGTATTACCAGTCACTGCGGTAGTTGAGATTATTTGACTTCTTATACATTGTTTTTCCAATCCATTTTAGTCACGTAATGATGAGACGATTTACCTTGACTTTTCGGCTTTTTGTCAGACTTAATGTGAGAATTAAAGATGTTTCACTGTGGATTACAAGGATTGCAATAATCTATTCCAAGGCAACATCCTCCTGTTTCATCGCTCCCTCCCATTTTCCACTGGTTCATTCAAAGGGCACCCATGCCGAGTGTCTTCATGCAAGAATTTTCCTAATTTCAACTGATTTGGACAATCCAGGGCTCTGGGCACTTTCTCTCTCTCTCTCTCTCTCTCTCTCTCTCTCTCTCTTATGTCCCTTCCCCCACATCCCTGACCATTCTTTCATCCTTCCCTGAACAGTGTGAAAGGTCTTCTATCCATTACCTGCACTTTCATTTGAGGCTGTGCTAAAAGAGGAATGACAGATGTTCAGGGTAGAGGTTTATTTTGGGGAAGAGCAGAGGTGGCCAAAATTAGTGAAAATATTTTGCTACAAAAATGCTGGCTAAACATGAAGAATGATGCCACAAGTGCAGGGTTTATTTTTAAACTGATTATATTTGTGTGAACGAATAAGACCGAGATTAAAAAAGAGCCATCAATAAAGGCAAATGCTTTGGGAAGCTATTATCTTATGACCCGCTACAATACACAAAATTAACATGAAGTGAATTTTTTTTAGAATAAAAACATTGGAGACACAGGACAAATTTCCTTGTATTGTAAGGTTACAGCTCACCATGGATTATAGCTTCACATTATTATGTACATTATCCTATTTGTATAGTTAGCAATTCACAGATGCATTGACACAGAATGTGAAATACGACCAAAAAGGTTGTTCGTTAGTGTAAAAGTTGGCTGATGTTGTCGTATACAGCAGTGACCGAATAAGGACCTGTAGAGACGAGATTAATATTTTAAGGTATATGTTTTTCTTTGGTCTAAACTATAATGTACAGTTAGAAGTGCTGAGGTTATGTGGTGGTTAAACTGAGGCAGGAGCCTTCACTGTGTGATTGGTATACATTATTAAAATCCCCAGGTCAGAGCAAACTCTCATCCTGTCAGATGAAGGAAGCCAGTGATGCCTGTGACTCTGGTTTGAACTCTCACAGAGGGTACAAACCATTACAGGTTCAATAGTTCTCACCTTTGTGTTCTCCGTCATCAATTTTTCTCTTGCGATTGTATGTTACAAGCAGCCTTTAAACTGCAACTCTTGAGTTGGCCTGAACTCTGTGTGAATTAGTGCATTCAGAATGAAGGAGATAAGTCACCTCGTCATACATAATTCTCTCTGTTTCATAATTAATCGTCTTAACAAACACGGAGGGTTGAAACTGAGCACATTACTCCACTCTTAGGAGTTTGTATGTCTTATTCATAAATGCAATCTAAAATTCAAACCTTACCACTGATGGCATCTACTGCCCAAATGCATATATTTGACACGTAAGGCAGTGATGAAGTTAACGAGTGCAACACCGAGTCTATCAAAGGTGAAAGAACCATTCAAAAGATTGGTGTTGGGGTTTTTGAAGTCTCTTATGTTCACCAAGGCTACACTTAATTTGATCAAAAATACAGTTAAAACAGTGATATTCTGAGATATTCTCACAATTTAAAATAAAAGTTTTCTATCCATATAAGTTTTTAATTATTTTAAAATGTTATTCAGTCCTGTGACTGGAAAGCCATTACTCCAGTCTTCAATGTCACATGATTCTTCAGAAATCATTCTAATATGCTGATTTGGTTCTAATAGTGTAGATTTTGTAATAGTCTAAAAGTATTTACTGCCATTTTGATCAATTTAATTCTTCCTTGTTGAATAAATGCATTTATTTATTTCAAAATGACTGACCCCAAATTTGTATGTATGTGAATCTATTTGACGTCATATTCAAAATGAATATTTTAAAAAGAATTCAAACAAAATTGGTAACACTTTACTTAAAGCCTTTATGTATAATGCATTATAAAGGGTTATTAAATGGTATAATGCATTATAATTATTCATAATGTGAATTGTAATACATTATATATTGTTGTACATATAATCAAATTTAAAATGCATAGTGTAACAATGAATTGATAAGTATTATAATGTATTAACTGATAATCAATTTAAAAAAATAACAAAAAAATTGGTAAAACTTTACTTAAAGTCTTTATGTATAACGCATTATAAAGGGTTGTTAAATGGTATAATGCATTATAATTATTCATAATGTGCATTGTAATACATTATATATTGTCGTAAATAATTATAATCAAATTTGAAATGCATACGTGTAACAATGAATTGATAAGTGTTATAATGTTTTAACTGTGGTTACAATTATTCTTGAGATTGTACAATGCATTATAAGGTGCATTACAAGGCATAATTAATGCATTAAAAAAATACTTTTATAATGCATTACACATAAAGGCTTAAAGTGAAGTAAAATGTTATGAATTGATAAGTCTTATAATGTATTAACTGATAATCAATTTAAAAAAATAACAAAAAAATTGGTAAAACTTTACTTAAAGTCTTTATGTATAACGCATTATAAAGGGTTGTTAAATGGTATAATGCATTATAATTATTCATAATGTGCATTGTAATACATTATATATTGTCGTAAATAATTATAATCAAATTTGAAATGCATACGTGTAACAATGAATTGATAAGTGTTATAATGTTTTAACTGTGGTTACAATTATTCTTGAGATTGTACAATGCATTATAAGGTGCATTACAAGGCATAATTAATGCATTAAAAAAATACTTTTATAATGCATTACACATAAAGGCTTAAAGTGAAGTAAAATGTTACCAAGATTTTTTTTTATTCACCCTTAAAGGGATCGTTTACTCAAAAATGAAAATTCTGCCATCATTTATTCAGCCTCATGTCATTCCAAACCTGTGCGAGTTTATTTCTTCTGTAGAACGAAAAAGAAGATATTTTGAAGAATGTCTCAGCGTTTCTGTCCATACAATGAGGTCTAAATGGGGTCCAAATTTGTTCAAACCTCAATGTTTTTCAAAATATCTTCGTTTGTGTTCTTAAAATCACTTAAATGAGTGATTCTCATTAAAAGTGCAATACTATAAGAAGTTGTTTGAGCTGTCAGTAAAGGAATGCATTCTTTACGCTTTTGCTAGCAATTTACATGAACAGTGATATGAGATCTCATGGGCTATATGTCAAATTCCCCATGTGAAATCAAGCTCCAGGCTCGCTTTTAATTATGTTTTGCTAGTCTCATGATATCTAACCACATATAGTCAATTTATATTGTGCTTATATCCTAGAATTTAACAACGATATCAACAAATTTGAATAATGGCAGTCTTTTTTGTTGTCCAACAACATGCTGTAAATTATGTTTGTTTATACACTAAAAGGTCCTCTAGCTACAGTATGTCAGAACACAATAAAACACATGGTGTGTCAATCCTTCTTTATACTTCTTAGCGCACTGCCTGTCAGTATACCTTTTGTGCAAGCAAGATCAGTGTCACATCAGAGCTTTAAACCTATTGAGAGTCCCTATTTTAATTAGAGCATTTACTTCAGGGTATGAACTTCGCAATCTACAGAAACACGTTGGCAGTGTGCTGTAAAAGCAGAAGGAATCCCCACAGGAAAGTGGAAAGAGGAAGTCAGGGCATGTAGCATATTAAAAGCATGCTCTTAGTGCACTGTCAGCCCGGTGCACCCAGCAAAGCACACACCATTAACTAGAGAAGTTCATGTTCATGATATCATTTTTGTATGCAGTGTGGGTCACTGCACATTTTAATGGCAGACAGACTTAGATATCATTGGAAATGACGTTTTTCCTCTCCCTGCTGTCATCCATGTTTAATTCACCTCTGCTTTGTGTTACCAAGTCACCCCACTTGTTTAGATTTTATTTTCAAGTTTAGAATGGGACCATGGGAGGTCTTGATTTGTGATCTTCTTAAAAATTATTCATATGTATTAAATAATTTTTCATTAATGACCTTCGTGTTGTTTCAAACCCGTATGCTTTTTTATGTAGAACACAAAATGTAATAAAATAAATAAATAAAATACAAAAATAATTGTCACACCTTTTACATGCACTGTTTGTTGATCATGTTAGTTTAAACACAAAAAGGACAAAAAAAAGCTATATAAAATCTCCATAAAGTAGCCCAGATGACTGTTTTCCAAGTTCTGAAGTCATGCTTTGTTTAATGAGCAGGCTAAAATTGAAATAAATTTTCACACAATTGCTCACAAATCCAACATGGCACTTGTGACACAGGTTGGACATCAGTCAAACTTCACTGGTTCTCTTTTACAATATCATTTAAAAGTTTGGGGTTGGTAAGATTTTTTTTATGTTTTTGAAAGAAGTCTCTTATGCTCACCAAGGCTACATTTATTTGATCCAAAACACAGTGAAACAGTAACACATTGTGAAATATTATTACAATTTAAAATAACAGTTTTCTATTTTAACATATTTTAAAATGTAATTTATCCCAGTGATGAAAAAGCTGAATTTTCAGCAGCCATTACTGCAGTCTTCAGTGTCACATGATACTTCAAAAAGCATTTTAATATGCCGATTTGCTGCTCAAGAAACTATTTTTTCATGTTATCGTGTTGAATGCGCTGCTTAATATTTTTGTGGAGTCCATGATATATTTCTTTCAAGATTCTTTGATTAATAGAAAATTTAAAAGAACAACATTCATTTGAAACAGAAATATTTGTAACAATTTAAATGTCTTTACTGTCAGTTTTGATCAATTTGATGTATCCCCACTGAATAAAAGTAGTAATGTCTTTCCCCAGATAGATAGATAGATAGATAGATAGATAGATAGTACAATGTATTCTTATAAAAGCTAGCATTATATTTTTGCATGGTAAGAGGCTGTCAAAAGGGGCCAAAATACATGCTACAAAAAAAGTAGAACAGCAAACAAAGAACTAAAACTGGAAAGTGAAACAGCGAGAAACATGCCAGACTCTAAAATCTCCAAATCCTCTGAATCAGATGTGATGTCAACTCACATTTCACTTCAGCAGCAGCGGGGGGGGAAAAAATCACATAAACAAAGCAAACTTTAAAAAAATAAATAAATAAAATCATCAGACAACAAAAATAATATTGCTACGCTCAAGTGATATGGTAATGTGCATGCCCCAAAAACCAAAATCAAAGCGGGCATTTGTAATTCTTATAACACGACAGAAGCGCTCGCCCTTGTCTAGGAGTAGGATGCAGCTGAGGATGCCCTGCTTCCAATGTCCTCAGCCTGGTGAACAGTCAAAGCGAGGTTATATAGCGCCGCTAAACCCTCAGAGCCTGAGTGGCGGGTCAACGTCAATCAGTCTAATATCAGCTGACACACTGGTGAGGGTGGTGACAGGGCAAGGTTATGTGTCACCCAGCACTCCGAGCTACTGCAGAGTCCAGTATGGCCTGTGAACCTACCCCTAGGGTAAAGAGACCGTCCAACTGGGGCTCCATGGGTGCTGTGAGGCCAAATACGACTTTGTGATCCCTTGTGGCACATCCTCAGGGTGGCTGGAGTCACTGGATAACTTCCCACAACCCTGAGGACGCCCATGCTGCCGACAGCTCTGCTCCACACGTTCAACAGGGACCAAATGCAGAGAGTTTAATTTGACAAAGAGAGCGTGATCTTCAGAACTCTCATTCTAGCCCTTAACCCATTGAACAGTTTCGATGTCAACACCATTAACCTTGGGCCTTGAAGTACACTTGTCAATCAAATTCGCTTATGATGGCACGTACCCACCTTTCTCAAGGGAATCGGAGGCTGTCTGTAGGATTCTGACATTAACACTCCTGTTGTGTTGGGGTCAATTTGGCAAACACTTGATTTTGAGCAAACTGCTTGAAATACTGGTTAACAACGTTTTTATTTCTTCATGCAATTTTGTAAATATTTATGATTTAGGGACATGAATGTGGTCATGCAAAGTTTCAACGCAAAGATGTCTTTTGGAAAGGCTGTACAAACCTCCATTGGTTTGTTATGCAATTTGCCAAAAGTCAACAATTTGAAAAACACTAAAGATTGTAGTTGGTCAAACACAAAAATACGAACTGCAGGAGAACGTAAGAAATGCACGCAATTGAGACTCGTCTTTCGAAACATCCAAGGGAATGTAACTGTTTCTTTACTGTACTTGAGATGTACAGTCAAAAATCTGTCATTTATTTTTCTTTTTTATTATTATTTTTTTATTGTTTGTTTTTTGGATCTCAATTACTAGACTGTTGTAGCATTGGAAAAAAAGCATGAGAAACCCATTTTTAAACTTGACGAGGGTTTGAGAAACACATAAAAAAGCAGAGGAAGTAGCCTACAAATACAATAACAACAACTTTATGTACAAATAACGTTAGATACTATTCATACTTGTAGGTATTTGCACTTCAGTGTGCAAATAGTCACTATACAAGTAGTCATAACAAAAAAAAAATTGTGTCAGTTTTATTTTGTGTCTGAGCAGCAAAATTTCAAACACAAAAAAATATGTCTCAAATTGACCGCTAGCACAACAGAAAATAACAATACATTTGATGGGACTTATTACATTTTATATATTTTTTAGTTTTTGACAAGCTACAATAGAGGTCTTCTTTTTACATGAAACTTTAGTGTTTATCATGGTGTCGATTTTTGGCAGATTGCATGGAAACCAATGTGGGTCAATTTAACCCCCAACACAAAAGTTGTACCCAGTTTTTGAACACAACAGGAGGTTTAAAGACTTGAGTTTTGAAGTCTGGAACAGACGGATGGACGAACGAACGGACGGACGGACGGACGGATGGCAGAACTTTCATCCCTCCTGAAACTGTTTAGGCTGTCATACGGCCTTTAATCTTCCTTTGGTTATCATGTGATGGATCGTGCGCAGGGGCCTCCTCAGAGTTACGAATCACATTCACCTCGGTAGCTGACATTTAATCAATAAACTCCTGACCTGTTGCCATAACCTAGAGCCACGAGGATTAATTTTGTTTCCCGACACTGCCTTCGCTGACCCCCCGCAGACATAACGACTGGCCTCACGCTGATCGGCAAATCACCGGTGCCAGAAACATGGACACGGACATGCAGCAAGCATAAACAAACAACAACAGTTTCCCCCTCTTAAATACATCAGGTTTTTAAAAGTGTTTCTTTAATCAGCTGAAGTCTCTATTTGATGTTCTGTAAGGTCTGTTAAAATGAGGTTTATGAAGCTTTAAGTTCAGTAGAAATAAGGTTGTTGATCAAATTTATAAAGACATGAATATTTGCAATATGTATTACACAAAATAATGGATTTGTTTTGTTTTGGGTTTTTCTTTTTTTAATCTTTAAACTTTTTGTTTATAGTATGTTGGAAAAATGTCTAACAACAGCTGGTCTACAATAGCTTTAAAATACAAAGGACTATGCTGCCGTCTAGAGGTGGATACAGATCAGATGAAAATTTAAGAACATACACTTAAATACATCTTATATTGAATAATAAGCTGAGGATATCATTCAAATTGTTGTGGTCTGTCACGTATTTTAACCTTAATGGCTTTATATTTGCTCTGGGATCAAATTAATGGGATTTTATAATGGTATATTTACAATTACAATTATTTATGTATATTATATTATATTATATTGTATATTTTCTTAATTGCCTTAAACTGGATACTTGAATCAAATGAAACCAATTTAAAAATCAATGGTAATACAATAGATAACCATCTACCTAACCTAATATATACTTATGGTAAGCAATGGTAATTATTTGTGTATAATATAGCCTAATATTTATAAACAACAATTATTCAATCATGTTTAATTTAAAATTATATTAATAAATAATAATACTTAAATGACAATGACACTTAAATTACAATTCAATATATTTAGTATCGTCATTTATAATAAGTATAATTGTCATTTAATTTTGTAATTATGATCATAATGTTTATTATTTTAATATTATTAATAAACTATTGTTATTGTTATTATTATTCATATATGTGTGTGTCTGTGTAGGTAGTTAGATAAATAGAAACAATTTTTATATATCATGATTGCAATTATGCTGCTCTTCTGCTCTTCTGCACTATCCGCAAATTATTCACTGTTACATTGCATCTGACCTTCCCCTCTCTCTCTCTCTGTGTCTCTCTCCATCTTTTTGTTCTCTCTCTGTCAGTTTGACATGCTGCTCAGTGGCCCAGAAACACAGCATGTTATGCCACTCTGTTGCACCTTGTTCAAAGTTGCACCCTGCATCTGAATGTGATGTAAATGATATGATGTGCAGCTTCGTGCTAATTTTTGTTTTGTCACAATTGCTCCAGCTCCCGCTTCAGGGAGGTTTTTTCCTTGGATGGTGTTGTCAGCTGCTATCTATTGCCTTGAATCAGTGACTATTTAAACCGAATCTAAACATCAATTGCTAAGCATCTACTTGAAGTAAAACATACTTGTATGTAAGCAAATGTTTTTCAGGTCAGAAGGAAGTGTTGAAATTCTCACTGCGCATTTTTGTAAAAATAGGTCAGCTGTAGTTAAGTGCTGTGCTTACAGTTTATTTGAGGTACCATATGAGGTCAACTGAAGGGTCAGTTGATTGCCCTTTTCAGAAGGGCATTTGGTTTTAAGTGTGCATAGATGGTAAAATGTAAAATACATCTGACATATAAAAATAATTGTACTTATTTTGTAAAGTGGCATACAAGAGGTATATATAAATCATGGGGTCAGTTAAATGTCAACAGTTCATAGAAGTGGAAAGCACTGAAATATGCAACGCTTCAATTAGCTCAGGCTCCACTGCAGTCGTCCCTCCATTAGCATGCTACACACTTCAAAACACATGCTAAACATACATGCTAACTTATCGAAATGGCAAAGAAAAATTGGTGACAGTCTGCTTTTGCCAAAAAACGAAGGTCAATAAACTCTGTGGAGAGGAACAATACAGATATGATGGATGTTTCAGGGAGTGAAATTGGAGACTAGCGCTGACCCAGATAACAGCTTGTATGCTCATCAGATCATGTCGTCTGTGTAATCTGCCACTGAGAATGCACATATGCCCAGTTCTTAGAAGGATTGTACTGGGAAGGTTAACTATACTGCCGTGCATGAATGGCATATTCGCCTGTCATTGACTTTCAGCAGTGAGCAATTCGATATTTACTAAAAGACCTGGCGATATTTAAATAGTTTCCTATTTTATTTTTGCCGGGAGAATCAAAAGGATGTGAAGTTTACGTGTGCTCCCAGGAGCCTCTCACATGAAATTAATGCTTTCAGTGTTCAGGATGTCAATGTGTAATGCAAAATTAAATAAATAAAAATAAAAAGGAATTCAAACTATAGCCTCACATTGCCAGAACTATAGATGTATCTCAATAAATTAGAATGTCGTGGAAAAGTTAATTTATTTCAGTAATACAACTCAAATTGTGAAACTTGTGTATTAAATAAATTCAATGCACACAGACTGAAGTAGTTTAAGTCTTTGGTTCTTTTAATTGTGATGATTTTGGCTCACATTTAACAAAAACCCACCAATTCACTATCTCAACAAATTTGAATATGGTGACATGCCAATCAGCTAATCAACTCAAAACACCTGCAAAGGTTTCCTGAGCCTTCAAAATGGTCTCTCAGTTTGGTTCACTAGGCTACACAATCATGGGGAAGACTGCTGATCTGATGGTTGTCCAGAAGACAATCATTGACACCCTTCACAAGGAGGGTAAGCCACAAACATTCATTGCCAAAGAAGCTGGCTGTTCACAGAGTGCTGTATCCAAGCATGTTAACAGAAAGTTGAGTGGAAGAAAAAAGTGTGGAAGAAAAAGATGCACAACCAACCGGGAGAACCGCAGCCTTATGAGGATTGTCAAGCAAAATCGATTAAAGAATTTGAGTGAACTTCACAAGGAATGGACTGAGGCTGGGGTCAAGGCATCAATAGCCACCACACACAGACGTGTCAAGGAATTTGGCTACAGTTGTCGTATTCCTCTTGTAAGCCACTCCTGAGCCACAGACAACTTCAGAGGGCTTACCTGGGCTAAGGAGAAGAAGAACTGGACTGTTGCCCAGTGGTCCAAAGTCCTCTTTTCAGATGAGAGCAAGTTTTGTATTTCATTTGGAAACCAAGGTCCTAGAGTCTGGAGGAAGGGTGGAGAAGCTCATAGCCCAAGTTGCCTGAAGTCCAGTGTTAAGTTTCCACAGTCTGTGATGATTTGGGATGCAATGTCATCTGCTGGTGTTGGTCCATTGTGTTTTTTGAAAACCAACATCACTGCACCCGTTTACCAATAAATTTGGGAGCACTTCATGCTTCCTTCTGCTGACCAGCTTTTTGAAGATGCTGATTTCATTTTCCAGCAGGATTTGGCACCTGCCCACACTGCCAAAAGCACCAAAAGTTGGTTAAATGACCATGGTGTTGGTGTGCTTGACTGGCCAGCAAACTCACCAGACCTGAACCCCATAGAAAATCTATGGGGTATTGTCAAGAGGAAAATGAAAAACAAGAGACCAAAAAATGCAGATGAGCTGAAGGCCACTGCCAAAGAAACCTGGGCTTCCATACCACATCAGCAGTGTCCAGGTTACGTATGTAACCATGGTTCCCCGAAGGGAACGAGACGCTGTGTCGAAACACTACGGGAATGCCTCCAGCGTGACCACACTCTGAATCATATGTGTAATCAGTCCAATGGATGGGCGAGACGTCACGGGCGGGGTGACGTAGCAACCAGGAAGTATAAAAGCACGTGCGGTGAAACCGACGTCAGCTTCAGGAGTGAAGCAAGCGCTAGCAGGGATGCCGGAAGTATGGCCCTGAGACACAGCGTCTCGTTCACTTCGGGGAACCATGGTTACATACGTAACCTGGAGACGTTCCCCTTCAGGAACTCGAGCTGCGTCGAGTCGCTTTGGGAACGCCCTTGCGTGACCGCGTTCTGAAGCACGTGTCAAATCCGTCCAATGGA
>NW_015505488.1:759345-759592 GCF_001515645.1 Sinocyclocheilus grahami
CTTCGGGGAACCATGGTTACATACGTAACCTGGAGACGTTCCCCTTCAGGAACTCGAGCTGCGTCGAAACGCTATGGGAACGAGAATGCCCACGCCGCCAGACTTGCAAATCCCTGCCTAGTGTGGAAGGGCACAACTAAGGCGAGAGAAAAGGGAGCCAGGAATGGCTAAAGTAGGCGGGGGCCGCCCGAAGGCCAACTTCTGGAGGAGTGAGCCTTGACCCCCGAAGGAGAGGGGAGATCAGAGG
>NW_015505488.1:759712-760175 GCF_001515645.1 Sinocyclocheilus grahami
TCTTCCCACTGAATGGCCACCGAGAGGGGCGTGGTAGGCCGCAATGGCCGCCACAAAGATCTCTAGGATGGTGCGGGTCAACCCTGCGGATAAATGGGCCTGCAGGAACTCCAGAACTGTACCAAACAGGCAGTTAGCTGGGTCGAGCTGGCGGTCTCCGCACCAAGTAGTACAGTTTCCTCATAGAGGGAGCTCTGGATGAAGGATGGTCTCAACAACCTCGGTTGAGAGACCAGAATCTATGAGTTGTGCCTCCTCAGACGTCACACCCACAGCTTCGGGCGGGGGTGAGCGCTCCGCCTGTGAGAGGAGATCTCTCCTGACGGGACTCTTGCATGGAGTGCCGTCGAGGAGAGGAATCAGGTCCGAGAACCATACTCGGCCCGGCCAGAACGTGGCTACTGGCAGTCGATTGACCTCGTTCCAGCGCACTCTCTCCAGAACTCCCGGGAGTAGAACAATC
>NW_015505488.1:761001-792586 GCF_001515645.1 Sinocyclocheilus grahami
GGCAGTTAGCTGGGTCGAGCTGGCGGTCTCCGCACCAAGTAGTACAGTTTCCTCATAGAGGGAGCTCTGGATGAAGGATGGTCTCAACAACCTCGGTTGAGAGACCAGAATCTATGAGTTGTGCCTCCTCAGACGTCACACCCACAGCTTCGGGCGGGGGTGAGCGCTCCGCCTGTGAGAGGAGATCTCTCCTGACGGGACTCTTGCATGGAGTGCCGTCGAGGAGAGGAATCAGGTCCGAGAACCATACTCGGCCCGGCCAGAACGTGGCTACTGGCAGTCGATTGACCTCGTTCCAGCGCACTCTCTCCAGAACTCCCGGGAGTAGAACAATCGGGGAAAGGTGTACAGACGAAGCCTCGGCCACGTCTGTACCATGGCATCCAGCCCCAGTGGAGCTGGATAAGTCAGAGAGAGAACCAGAGGGGACCGTGCGATATCATCTGAGTCGCAAACAAGTCCACCTGAGCCTGGCCAAAGAATCTCTAAGTCTGCCTCACCCCTCGGGGTCAGGCATCTATTCCCCCTGGCCTCGGCCCCTGCCTCGACAGGATGTCTGCCCCCACATATATAAAAGACCACTACTGTGTTGTCGGTGCGCACCAACACATAGCGATCTCTTAGGCCTGGGATGAAGTGTTTCAAAGCTAGAAACACGGCCAGCATCTCCAGTTAACTTATGCGCCACGTGAGATGGCGGCCGCTCCACAGGCCGCCGACCGAGCGGCCACTCATGACCACTCCCAACCGGTGAAAGATGCATCTGTCGCTAGCCTATGCGGCGACCAGGAGCTCCCAGCACCAGGCCCTGACATAAGAACCAAGGTTTCCTTCATATGTCTAAGGCACGTAGGCACCGCCGCTTGACTTTGAGCATGCGAAGCGGGTTTCCCCTCAGGGAGATCCCCTTGGTCTTAAGCCACCACTGTAGGGGTCTCATGTACAGCAGGCCAAAAGTAACCACGTTGGACGCAGCTGCCATTAGACCCAGCACTCTGGAACTGCTTGACAGTGAGTGACCGGCCTTCTCTCACTCTCGCGACTAGGATTGACTCGATCCGAGCAGGAGACATACATGCCTACATCGTGGTCGAATCTCACACCACGCCCAGATAAGTGGTTCTCTGTACTGCAGAAAGCACACTTTCCTTGGCGTTAAGTCTTAAAACCAGCTCTTTCGTGTGAGCGAGAACGACATCTCGATGTCGAACTGCCATCCACTCTGATTGAGCTAATATCAAAGATTACATCATTTAAACTGAGGCGGAGGAGAACTGGATTCTATAGCCTCAACTCTACAGTGTGCAGGACCCACCGAGACACGTTAGTCTACTAAGGGAATCAGTCTCTCGAGACTGACCTCTGGTGTAATCAGAGCGGCTAGCTGGGTGCCCTGAAGCGGCGAACCGGCAGGGGACGGCCCTACTAGCTGCTCTAGAGACCTCCGTGGAGGTCGCGAGCCTCTTAGCACCGCTACGTTTCCGGGCGGTAACTGAGAGAAGCGCTCGCCGGAGACCGCTGCGCCCTGGAACACCGGCAGGGTTGGCAGACCGATCTCCTGAGGGCACTGAGGAGAGACGGGCACTGTGTAATGCGGTGTACACCGCTCTTCTCCAGAGGGAGCTGGCCCTCAGAAGTCCTATAGGCCTTAGGCGTCAGGATGTTTTAGACAGAGACTATCCAGTGAGAATGACAGTCCGCAGAACCGCCTTCCGCTATAAGCCTTCGGCCTGGGAGCGCCACTGTGACTCTAGACTCTGCTAAGTACGAGAAGTGACGCCCCCAGAATGAGGGGCTGGAACACGGTAGGTTGGGACTGCTCCCGCCCAGCAGCCCCTGCTGACTGCCTGAACCTCCTCAAAGGAAGAGAGGTAAACACGTGCTCTTACTCGAGACATTTTTATCCCAAGAGCCCCTGTATATCTAACTTCTCATAATTAGATAAATACTTCATTTTATTCCTCAGAATCAAATGCAAACAAACAACCAGACAAGTAAACATGGTCTGGTGTAATAAGCTTCATATCAAACAATTATATATCTAACTTCCCATAGTTAGATAAATACTTAATTTAATTCCTCAGAATTAAATGCAGCCAACAACCAAACGAGTAAACACAGTCTGGTGTGATAAGATTCATTTCAAAAATCGAAAATTATATATCTAACTTCTCATAGTCAGATAAATACGGTCTGGTGTGGTAAGATTCACATCAAAAACTGAAAATGATGTAATACACGCGTTGCCTCGGCATTGCGCGAGCCACTTGGTCACACAAACAATATCAATCTCCTCTGAGAAAAATAGCCGCAGCAGCGAGCTCTCGCTCAGAGGGGGAAGAAACTGCAGCGCGGGATTCCGAGCCTCGAGAAAGAGCACTGGATCTAGGGAGTGCAGGCGGAGAAAGGGCGAGCCGTCTCCAACCCATCCACTAGATCCACATGCGATCCCTGCGATATGAATCGGCGCCGTGCCTCAGCAATAGTGGGACCGAACCGCGAGCTTGCAAGCACGGACACACTCCTCGGAGCGTGCCTGGCGGGAGCAGAGCATTCAGCGGGGAGAAGCACAATCAGCCCCTTATTTCCGAGAGCTGACTGCGCGAGTCTTTTCTTTTTATAATAGTATTGACATAATGCTTGTGCAACTGTAAAACACCTCCACTCCACAGTAAAGCTGCTCATAATATTAGGCATAATATGCTTGTGTAAATGGTGTTTGTGCAACTGGCGATCTCATCGACGCCCTCATCAACCTCCTTGGAGGAAGACAGGCGGAGCGTCGAGCCCTCTCACCGGGGGGAAAGAACTGCAGCGCGGGTTTCCGAACCCCGAGAGCGGGCGCTGGATCTGGTGGTTAAGGAAGTAGATAGGGACTCGCCCGTCTACATTCCCTCCACTGGATCCATACGCGAAACCCACGAGCACAGCGAAAGCGGGGTCGGCGCCACGAGAAACGCCAGTGAAGACTCCCTCCTCAAAGAGAGCCCTTGGAGAGCAAGCATACGCAGTGACAAACGCTCTCAATGAGGGCAGTCTCTGCGTGTTTTGCTCCCACTTTTAGCAGACAACATACAAACTGTGTGTATCCCTAAATGTAGCGCGGGCAGGGAAGAACACACAGCCTAATATACTCCCAGCTCTCGCCGTATGTTTGTCTACACTCGTATTGGTAAAATAAAGAATGATAATGGACAGACAACACCAAATAAGACTGACACACACACAGAGCGCTTGCTGAATGACAGAAAGCTGACGCCGGTTTTACCGGACGTGCTTTTATACTTCCTGGTCGCTACGTCACCCCGCCCGTGACGTCTCGCCCATCCATTGGACTGATTACACATATGATTCAGAGCGTGGTCACGCTGGAGGTGTTCCCGTAGCGTTTCGACGCAGCTCAAGTTCCTGAAGGGGAACCTGGGCTTCCATACCACCTCAGCAGTGCCACAAACTGATCACCTCCATGCCACGCCGAATTGAGGCAGTAATTAAAGCAAAAGGAGCCCCTACCAAGTATTTAGTACATGTACAGTAAATGAACATACTTTCCAGAAGGCCAACAATTCACTAAAAATATTTTTTTATTGGTCTTATTAAGTATTCTAATTTGTTGAGATAGTGAATTGGTGTGTTTTTGTTAAATGTGAGCCAAAATCATCACAATTAAAAGAACCAAAGACTTAAACTACTTCACTCTGTGTGCATTGAATTTATTTAATACACGAGTTTCACAATTTGAGTTGAATTACTGAAACAAATGAACTTTTCCACGACATTCTAATTTATTGAGATGCACCTGTATATAGAACTATACAATTCCTAGAAAGCAGGAACCCTGCAGAGTTTTGTTCCACCCCTCTCCAACACACATACCATGTAGTTTTCAAAAAAGCTTGAAGGACTTGATTAGTTGGATAAGGTGTGTTTAATTAGAGTTTAGTCAAAACTCTGCAGGGCTCCGTCCCTCCAGGAATTGAGTTTTAGGCCATGTCCACAAGTACACAGGTATTTTTATAAACAGATATATTTTTCCTTCTTCCGTTTAAAAAAAAATCTGCGTCCACATGAAAACGCAAACGCATGCTATGAAGCACTGTCAAGAGCATACCAAACCAACAGGTGACGATATAATCTCAACTGTAAAGTCATGTTTGCCAATCAGAAGCCTGAAAAAGTCTCCAGTTGGTGGAGATAACAGCGCAGGCGCCGACTCCCGTCAAAAACTCCGGTTTCGCTGTCTACACGATAACACTGCAACTGGAATTTTTGAAAATCTTCACCCTGGCAGGCGTTTTCAAAAATTTATGATTTCAGTGAACTGGTGCTGCTTTTGCGTGTGGACGAACGGCCTAACTGCGTAGAAAAAGCTGCGGTTTTAAAAATAACCGCGTTCGTGTGGACAGGGCCTGACACGCCTGATATAGAACAATATAGTATATTATATAGCTACAAATATACTAATCAAACTATAATAACAGAAATTGTATTTGCCTCATCTGATGACATGATGCCGGTTAATTGCAGAGCTGGTGCAAATATATTCACGTCGCAGATGCTTTCTTAACTGCTGTTTTCTCACCGCTGTCATTTGTTGTGTTTATTTTGTTATTGAGAGGAGAGAGGAAAGCGTGCAGCAGCAGGCCAGCAGCACATATTTACATATTCATCTAAACACCACATGCAGCGTGGATGGCGTTGTATTACTTGTAGCCAAGCAAAATAAGAAAGTGCAACAGCTTTGCGTATAGGCCTATAGGTGTACGTTTGATCTCTTGTACTTTACATGTGCATGAGTATGATAAATAAGTTGCTGGCTGCAGTTCACTTAACGGCCACACCGGGTCGCTAATAAGAAGGGTTTCTAAAATCTGTATAGTCCCTTTAAATAAATTCCAAGTAGGACTTATAGGAATAGTTGTATAAATAGTTGTAAAAGAATGTATGCTGTGGGTGTGTGTTTTATTATATTATTTTTTATATTTTAGCTGTTTTTATATGTTTTGTTGATCATGAATGATGCACTGATTGGATGGCACTTTAATTTTGTTGTACATGTTACAATGACAATAAATATTTTAATTGAATTGAATTGAATAGTTCACCCAAAAATGGAAATTTGCTAGAAATTTACTAGCAAGGCCATCCAAGATGTAAATGAATTTGTTTCTTCATTAAGACAAGTTTGCAGAATTTAATATTAGGCTACATCACTTGCTCACCAGTGGATTCTCGACAGTGAAAGATTGCCGTCACAATGTCTAAAACAGCTGATAAAAACACAATACACAAAAACAATGATAAAAAATCACAATGATCCCCAAGTAATATACACGACTCCAGTCTATCCAGTCCTCTATCCATAATATTGCTTTCTCAGTGAAAAAGTCACCTGGTCTGAACCAGGAGAGAAATATGCACAGATCAAGCACTGTTCACAAGTGAAAACAGTCCAAAACAGTTCTAATAAATATGTTGATGGCTTTTGATGTGATGCTAAATGCTAAAGTTTTTCAAATCTGTTCCGTTGTAAAAACAAACTCAAGGATGAGTACATTTTCAGCAAAATTTTACTTTTAGGTGAAACTATTCCTTTAAACCAAAGCACTATTCTCTGAGACTGTTAATGGGACTGCATGATTTATTATTTTTATTTTATTAAAGTTAAAATTATACATTTCCAGACACTTTTTATGCTTACTTCTGATTATCTGCATTGACTATTTACATTGCTGCTGCTCTTTGAACTGAAATGACCTGCGTATTTACAAAAATGTCATGTGCATTACCCACATGAATGCAAAACAACAGCAAAAAAGTCATATATGTGAACTTGCATGTTGTGTAATAAGTGGAATTGCATATTACAAGACTAACATCTTTACTTGACTACAATACATTCCTGTTTTCTCAACTGAAGCTTCTTCCCAAAATCAATTACATTAGTTATTCCACTGTGTTTTCTGTTGCTTCATTGATTCATTATAATTCTGTCTGGTAAGGCACAGTGTGCATTGAATGATGACAAGTATTTGCTCATAATGTTTGATGTTAATTAATACTAAATTTTGAAAATAAATTCAGATTTCACAGTTAACACTTGGGATGTGTGGCCATGCATCATATCCTGAACCATATATGACCATGGCATTTATATGTAATTATTTTCAGACACCGGTTGCTTGTCACATTCAAATTGGTTGTCATAGTAACGACACTAATTTGTGGAGATTCAGTGCATTGAGTTCCACAAATCTGAATGCATTATTTGTAAATTGACTGTTAAGATAAACATTTTGCACAGTTTAGTATCTGTAATATCATTGTGTTGCCACTAGATGCCTGTATAGCCCTATGTAACTATTCCTAGTGGCTAAGACATTGCACATAATTTACACATAAATCACACATAAATTAATTTTATTACATTTTGATTTGGATACTATATACTATACTACTACATATTGTTTAGATATTATCAATGGCTACTTTTTTGTCTTTATCTGTTTTTTGTAAAAAAATGTTGTTGTTGTTTCTTGAAAAATTGATTTAAAGTGTCAGTTATTGCATTATTATTTCAGTCAAACCTATAAAACCCCTTTGTTACCCCAAACTACATATAAAAGCTTTATCAGTGGCATAAAAGTAACCAATGCAGCTACTTAATCATTTGCTACTCGTTAACGCGTTAACAACGTGACGCCCTCTGCCCTCTATGACGCTGCTCCCATTAAGCGCTGTTTGAAGTGAATGAATTGATTCAGCATTTCGACACCTCCGCGCATGACAAAAAAAAGTGTTACTGACAGAGCCCACTGATCTAATTGAGCACTCCAAATGCAAACTTTGCATGCAACAATCAGGCAGCAATTGACAGCACTCTGATCTAGTGGCATACAGGCACGGTCAGATTGACAGTACTCTAGCCCAATAATGTTGGGGGATCCAGTGGGGGCGGCCGTCATATTTCAGGGTGACCGTGCTACTCTTTATCACAACCCTGCTAAAAGTGCCAGTACGTGCGCTCATTGGCACCCCTTCAGCTGGTGGCGCCCTAGAAACGGCCCTGCATGGCCTAAATTGGATTTGTAAAGATCACACTTTTTCGCACAACTCAAGATCAGTGAAACATGTAGGCAAAAAAAAATAAAAAATTTGAAAGAAGTCTCTTATGATCAACATGTGTGTGTGTGTGTTATATTGTGTGTTGCTGTTATATCTGACCCCATGGCAAGCAGAGGGCATACAGTATATCTGCTCAAACAAAGCCTGCTAGTCAAGCTTACATAGGACTGACAAATGTCCCAGGGCTCCCAACATCAGTATCCAAATGTGGATCAACTACGGCAGGCTCGTGTCCTCCATCATGAACTGCTGAGACTGAGCGTTGACCTGTGCTTTAGCAGGAATGACTAAGGTGACCTGAAGCACCTCAAAAGCATCGCGTGCTCTGACACAGCCCTGCCATGGTAATTGACTCCTGGACTGGAGCGGACAAGTTCCTCTGTTGCTGACAAAGAATATTCTGACAAAGGAGGTGAATGAGGGACATGGACCTTTGGCAAATAGAGGTTTAAAACGCTTTACTGCAAACCATCCTTGAGCATATTGGGTTGAAACTACTGCAGATATATAGCGACATCTTGAGATCAAACTGAGAAGTGCTGTGATGTGAGCTGCCAGCACATTTATCCCAGTGAAACCTGTAGAAGTATTTGGCCTATTATGTAACGATTTTGCATTTATGCATATATATTCTTCTTATTTAGCCTATTAAAAAGGGTAAAGTATGCCACCATTTAGTCACCCTGTAATTCCAAGCCTGTATAACCTTTTCGAAATATTTCTGATTTTCGAAACCACGTGATTCAACCTTTATGTGTTCAGCTCAAGTTTTTTGTCACAATGCCTTACCCACAGCTTCATGTTTCCAACCATACTGACATGTTTGAGTATCAACGCAGAAACAATGAAACACAATAGGCCTAACCGACTTTTGTTGCTGCTGCTGCCCATTTCAATTATTATTATTATTAGTAGTAGTAGTAGTAGTATTCCAGATATGGTCCGCAGATAATTTGACTCAATGTGGTGACTAAGAAAAAAAAATGTAAATAGCAGCCTACATCCAAGACACAATGGACTTCAAAATGGAAAAATTCCTATGACTATATCATTGTACCTTTTATATAATGTAATAAAGAAATTAATACTTTTATTCAACAATGATTAAGACGTTTAATGTCTTTGGTTACAAAATATTTATAAATGCTCTTCTTTTAATGTTCTATTCATCAAAGAATTCTGGGGAAAAAATGAAAGTTTCCACAAAAATATTAACTGTTTTCAAGGTGAATAGTAATAAGAAATGTTTCTTGGCACCAAATAGAAAGAAAGAAATAATATTTTAAATCTTTTAATAGGCCTATTGATTTTGAAGGTTATGTCTATTAATTTATTCTTTATTCTGATTATATAGTAGTAACAATTGATAAAAAAAAAAAAAAAAACAATAGGCACACTTCCTCATAAATGATAGACACGAGTGTTTCAAATAGACTACACCTACAGGTCTCACCTTATGAGAATTACTAAATCCTGCCGTGACACGTAAGAGGCGCCCGTGTTCTCAACCACACTTAACACAGAGAGAAACTTTATAGTCTTGGGAAAACATAAACCACGGATAATCCACCATGGCACTTTAACATTCTAATTGAACGCCTGACACCATATTTTGATTTCGAAATAAAGATGTCATGTATTATTTACAAAAAAAGTATCGCGCACGCAACCACTTGTGTAATAGGCAGCGTAATATACAGGAGATCTGCAGTAGAGGACTCGCCTTCTTCAACGAGCTGATTGGCTGGAGGACCTGTCAATCTACAGTGGCTTTCTCGCCAGCACTAGCAAACTCGGTTGCGGTATGAAGTTTCTAAAATGACACTTGGGGATATTTTTTTGTCAGTACGATGTAGCTGCTTTTGTCTAGAAAGGTGAGTATTATTCAGATTCAGATCAATAACTGGGAAAGTTATGAAAAAAATCGTAGGTTTTTTTTACTGAGCTGATAGTATAAAATGACCTTAACGTTACGAGTGTCGGCTAAATTATAATTGTTTACCGTACACATACTCCATTTTCATTCTTAACAAATGTAAGGTATATTTTGTTGAGTTTTGCCTTATGTTTTGTCCAGTTTGGTTGTGCAGATCTTTTGAGACATTTCACCTAACGGTGTTCTGGGCTGATCCGCTGTTGTTTCAGCTACAGACAATCACTTTCCAGCTCTGATGTTTTCTGAGGTAGTAAGTCTCCACAGTGTCACAGTGTCACCAGTAGATGTATACTAATGAACAATGATGCATGGACGGTTGCGTGTTGTTTACATTCTGCAGTATGTTTCTTACTGTAGTTACAAAGTCTATTACAATAAAGTTGATATCTGCCTGCTATTAGACTGTAATCTGCTGACTGCAGATTAGAATGCTGTTTCCCTGCAAGAGTTATTCAAGCAGTGTGCTGGAGTTTTTTTTTTTTTTGTAATTATGGGCACTTTTGATCCTGTAAAAACTAAATTATTTTAAAAGACAAGTTTCACACCCTAAATCAGTTATTTATTTTGGTTATCAATTTCTAACAATGTATATTATGCAGCACAGGAGAACATGTTTTCTGACAGTCATGAACATTCCCACAATGTAATTTTCAATAAATCTTAAATTGTGTTTAATAGCATTTTTATTGGAAATAATAACACATTTTAAACATTGATAAAATGCAGCGCCTTTATCTTTATAAGGCTAATTTTATAGCTAGCATTCTATGTATCATAAATATACACAATTAAATCATATTTTTACATAATTTGACATCATTACTGCTTGATTGCAAATGGTGAAAGTATGAGGGGGGTCACTCCTCAACCACCACCAGTGTGCAGCATCCTCCTGGATGATGCGACGGCAGCCACATTGCAATGGTGCCAGTGCGCTCACCACACACCAGCTATATAGGTGGAGAGGAGAGATAGAGCCAATTCAGTAGAAGGGGATTATTAATAGGAGGCCATGACTGACCAGGGCCAGTGGAGGGAATTTGGCCAAGACACCTGAGATACACCCCTACTCTTTTACGAGAAGTGCCATGGGATTTTTAGTTTATAATTTAGTTTACAATTTAGTTTTTTAGTTTATTATTTATTTACAATATAAACCAACTCCTAAATAATAAAAATGCTCAAAGTTGATGAATACTACCATTCAAAAGTTTAGGGATTTTATTATTATTATCATTATTATTATTATTATTATTATTATTATTATTTTATTTAAATATTTTATAAATCTTTCTTTTATGCTGCATTTTTTTTCTTATAAAAAACAGTAATACTGTGAAACATTACAGTTTTATTGTTATAACTGTTACACTAATTTCATATATTTTATTTTTGTAATTTCTGTTATGGCAAAGCTGATTTTTTTTTTAGCAGCCATTACTCCAGTCTTCAGTGTCACATGATCCTTCAGTAACCATTCTAATATGATGAAACATTTTTTTTTTTTGTTAATCATGATAATTTTTTTTTGATGAATAGAAAGTTCAAAAGAACAGCATTTGAAATAGCAATGTTTTGTGACATTGTAAATTACTGTCACATTTTAATTAATCTTTGCTGAATAAAAGTTTTAATTCATTTAAATGCAAAAAATAAAAATTACTGACCCCCAAACTTTTGAACATTAGTGTTCAACTGAACTGGCCTTACGACTTATTCTTCTAGATATTGGTCTAGTTGCAGTGATGAGGCGAGGAGATCCTCTCCCTCGAGCCTTTCAGGCTCCAGTGGATGTACATGCCAGTGCGGATGGCCAAGTGTATATGTTCGGACACAGACAAGAAGAACCAGAAGTGTCATCTGAGGATGAGGAACTCAATGTCATGGAGCTCCGGCCGCGGAGCAGAGAGTCGTCCTCACAGGAGAGAGAAAAAGTGGGAGAAATGCTCTTGTTGAAACGGGACATCTCACATGAGGACAATCTCAACAAACTGGCCCTTCAATATGGATGCAAGGTATCTTGTTTGATTGCGTAGATCATTCTCATTTAGGCCCTTAAAGGAATAGTTCACCCAAAAGTGTAAATTTTATGCAAATGTTTTCACCCTCATGCCATCCAAGATATAGATGAGTTTGTTTATTCATCGGAACAGATTTGGAGAAATTTAGCATAACATCATTTGCTTACCAATGTATCCTTTGCAGAGAATGGGTGCCATTAGAAAGAGAGTCCAAACAGCTGATGAAAACATCAGTAATCCACAAGTAGTTGACACGACTCCAGTCCATCAATTAATGTCTTGTGAAGTGAAAAGCCATCATTAAGGTGTTTTTAACTTCAAACCATTTCTTCCGGCTAACATACAAGTCCTCCATAATATTACTTTCTCCAGTGAAAAAAATCATCTTGTCTGAATCAGGAGAGAAATATGCAAACAAAATAAATCAAGCACTGTTTACAAGCAAAAACCGTTCATAACAGTTATAAACAAATATATCAGTGGATTTAGACTTGAAAGCACTACAGGGGATGGACTTTTCAGTGGGGGAAATGTTATTATGGATTATAGACTCATATTTTGGCTAGAAATATATATGGTGCTGTTGGGCCAGTTGTGGACTAATGGTTAGAGAGTCGGACTTGTAACCTGAAGGTCACAGGTTTGATTCTCAGTCCTGGCAGGAACCTAAAATAAAACAAACGTTAACCTTCCATACATATGACTGAAGTGCCCTTGAGCAAGGCAAACCCCAATTGCTCCCCGGGCGCATTGTGTGTTCACTTCTCACTGCTGTGTGTGTGTGTGCGCACTTGGATGGGTTAAATGCAGAACACAAATTCTGAGTATGGGACACCATACCTGGCTACTCGTCATGTCTGTGAAACTTGTGGATTATTGTTATGTTTTTATTAGCAGTTTGAACTCTTATTCTGATGGCACCCATTCACTGCAGAATGATGTAATGCAAAATGTATCCAAATATGTCCCGATGAAGAAACAAACTCATCTACATCTTGGATGGCCTGAGGATGAGTACACTTGCTGCAAATTTTCATTTTTGGGGTGAACTTTTCCTTTAAAAATAATAATTTTCTATGACTTCCAGGTGGCTGACATAAAAAGGGTGAACAACCTTTTTCAAGAGCAGGACATGTATGCACTGAAGTCAATCAAAATCCCTGTTAAGAAGCATGGCTTGCTAACCGAGGCCAACTCTGAGCTCAGGAACCCCCAGCAAAGACCCTACAATGATGAAGCATCATCAAACAGTGCTGAAGCAAACGTCTCGGGAAGACCTCAGGTGCAGGAGTACACCAATTACCTAAAAGAGGTGGACAGTGACATTGAGCGTCTGATCCAAAGCACAGACCCCTCAGAAGAGGTATTTTCCAGTGGTTCCAGGGTATCCAAACGATGGGGGTGGAGAAGCCAGCGTTTGCGCAGCTATGGTGCAGACTGGGGAATCCAGTGGTGGAACGCTGTAATTGCAATGTTACTCATTGGCATTGTCCTGCCAGTATTCTATGTGGTATATTTTAAAACTCAAGATAATGGAGGATCAGTAGTGGACAATATAGTGGGCAACATCACGGGCAACTTCAATACCTCAAAGAGTACGGGGTGAAGGTCAGCATGGGAATATTAGGTAACATTTGGGTTCAAAAGACTTGGAGTATGACACACCCAATAAAAAAAACTGTCTCAGGTTACCCATGTAACCATGGTTCCCTGAGAAGGGGAACGAGACACTGCATCCCCTAGAGGACACTTTGGGGAACGCCCTCAGCGTGACCGGTGTCTGAAGTGCATGTGGAAACACGACAATGAACTTGTCATTGGCCTATGACATGTTACTGGTGCGACCAAGTGTATAAAAGGGCACCTGTAGCACACGTCATCAGCTTCTTGTCTGAAGGAGACGTGCACAGGAATGCCTGAAGCATGGCAAGGGGACGCAGTGTCTCGTTCCCCTTCTCAGGGAACCATGGTTACATGGGTAACCTGAGACGTTCCCTATCGAATGGGAACTCGCACTGCGTCCCCTAGAGGACACTTTGGGGAACGAAAACCCACGCCACCATGCTGAAGGAATGAGTGCCTTATCGGCGGGCATAAGCCAGGAACTCTAAGAAGTCCTTATCCCCAGAAACACACCAGCAACTGCCAACACACTGTAAGGGTCAGAGTTGACGCGGGCCAGTCACAGTCACCCATCAACGTACAGTTTTCGTTTCACAAAAAGAAGCCTTATTGCACAACAGTGCTAGGAATTGGGAACGCGAGAGGCGATACTACCCCTATTCCCATACGTTAGTATCTTGAGGGTCACAGCAGGAGTGGGACTCAAGTCGCGGAATAGCCCACCATCTCCGCATACCTCTCATCTGTGAGTGCAAAACAGAGGGAACCCCCCCGCGCTAACATGGGAACGCGAGAAGCGGTGCTGCCCATCCACTCGAAACTGTCTTGATATTGTGAGGATCACAGCCAAAGAGGTGGGACGCGAGCCGCAGAATAGCCCACCATCTCCGCGCACTTCTCACATCTATGCACACAAACGGAGGGAAACCCCTTGTGCTAACCACTGCAGGTCATACGGAGTGGGAACGCGAGAAGCGATACAGCCCATCTACTCCAACCGTTATAATATTGTGAGGATCATAGCCGAGGAACTGGGATGCAAGCCACGGAATAGCCCACCATCTCTACGTACTTCTCACATCTGTGCACAAAAACGAAGGGAAAACCCTCCCTGCGCTATCACACAGTAAATTATAAGAAGTGGGAACGCAAGAAGCGATACTGCCCATCTACTTCAAACCATATAATACTGTGAGGATTACAGCCATGGAAGTGGGACGCGAGCCGTGGAATAGCCCACCCTTCTTGCATACTGTATATCTCACAGTGTTAAGCGCAATACAGAAGGGAAGTGCCCTGCCTTATTGCGCAACAGATTAAGAAGTGGGAATGCAAGCTGCAATACTGTCCATCTTCTCAACACATCTCACAGTCTTTTGCAGTACGGAGGCAACCTGCCTCATTCCGTTTACTTGAAAATAAGGAGTGGGAAGCAAGAAAAGATTCTTCCCAACTTTCTAAACCCATAACACAATTTGTATAACAGAGAAAATAGCTGAAGGAGTGGGACGCGATTCGCGGAATAGCCCACGTTCCTCAACACATCTCACAACCTAACACCGATACAACGGGAAAGCCGCCGTTGTACTGGGAAAACTACGAATTGAAATTAGGGACTGATCCCTACTACATGACAAAATTGTAGTAGAAGAAAGAATATGTTTCAAGTTGCAAATGACAACATAAAGTTGCAAAAATTAAATCAAAATTCAACTGCGGCAGTAAGGGCCTTTATTTAAAGGAGTCATATGATGTTGCTAAAAAGAACATTATTTTGTGTATTTTGGTGTAATGAAATGTGTTTTTAATGCGGTTTAAGGTTAAAAAAACACATTATTTTCCACATACTGTACATTATTGTTTCTCCTCTATGCCCCGCCTTTCTGAAACGTGTCGATTTTTACAAAGCTCATCGGTCTGAAAAGCAAGATGTGCTGTGATTGGCCAGCTATCCCGCGCGACCTTGAGTGAGCAGAGGCCGGGGCTACAGTGAGGAACGGCCGGAGGGCTAGAGTGAGTAGAAGCGGCGGGCTTGAGAACGGAATCGCATCATATGACCCCTTTAACAAAAGCTAACAGTAAATCAAATCAAAGCCTTGGACTCAGGGCTTCAGCTTGCCTTTCTTGGCTTAGATAATTTCCCTGAGGTCCTGTATCTGCCTTGAGCGAGGTCGCTGCCCAGCGCCCCGACTCCTCGGAAGCGGGGCTCTCGCAGCTACGCTCACCTTCTGACTCTGCTTCAGGTGGTTGACAGAAAGGACAGCGAGAATAAATACCATATCCCTCTCTGCCCACAGAGGGATATAGTGCTCAAACGCCGCTGACTTAACCTTCGCCTCCCTGAACTTACGGACTACTGTCTCAACAGCAGCTCCGAAAAGCCCGGCAGGCGAAACCGGGGCATCAAGGAGAAAATACCTGTCCTTCTCCTTTAGCCCCAACATGTTAAGCCATAAATGCCTCTCCGTGACAATGAGTGCCGCAAGAGAGCGGCTGTTGGCGCGAGCCATCACATGAGCGGCAGAGCTCCTCGATTTCAGCAGGAGCAACGCCCCCCGCCGCATCAGCGTCCTTTAGAAGATCCGCCTGATAAGCCTGCAATACAGAGATAGTATGCAGGGTACTGCCCGCCTGCCCAGTCGCCGCGTATGCTTTGCCCACGAGCCTAGATGTAAACTGGCATGGCTTCGAAGGCAAGGTAGGAGCCCTCCACGAAGATGCCTGGGGAGCAGCGATATAACCTGCAAGGGATTCCTCCATCTGAGGCATCTTTGTGTACCCGCAGTCTTCCAACCTCTTCACATTAGCGTAGTTTGACTTGTTAGGGGGAAGGATGCGGGCAGAAAAAGGATTCCTCCATGACCTCAACAGCTCGCTGTGAAGCTCAGGTAGGAATGGAAGGCTCGGAAGGGCAGAGCGTTTATGACCTGCTAGGAAGCGCTCATCCAGAAGGCTACTAGACACGCGTTCCTGCATCTCCGCCGACCAGTCCAGGATTAGCCTGGCGTTGGCGCGGGTCATGACGTCCAAGAGTTCCCCATACGCGGGTGACGAGGAGGAGGCAGTTTGTGATGTAGCCTCTGCCTCAACTCCTGTCACGTCTATCTCCTCGGAGCTAGACCGGCCGAGTAACATGCTCTCTGCTGGATCGGAAGAAACCGGAGACCGGGCTTCCAGATCCGGTTCAAGAGCAACAGAGCTGGCGACCGAGGATTGGGATAGGGAGAGACGCGTCCCTAACTCATCGGCTAGATCTAACTGCGACCCCCATGAGTGCAGATGGCGCTCTGCCTCGGCAGCAGCGGGTCCAGCACCACGAGGTGCAGACGCTTGGCTTCCGTCCTCTGTAAACAGAGCTAAACGAGAGTGCAGCTGTTTCACTGTGAAACGATCACAGTGGGCACAGCTGGCTCCCTCGAGAGCCGACCGTGCATGCTGTGCCCCCAGACACACCACACATAGCTCATGAGAATCGCTAGGTGTGATGTACCTTTCACACGGTGGGACACATCTTTTAAACTGCGCTCACTCATGCTTTACCTTTCTTCTTTTCTTTTTTTTTGTCACACAAGCACACACAAACAAACGGCTGAAGACAAGAAACTGATGACGTGTGCTACAGGTGCCCTTTTATACTCTTGGTCGCACCAGTAACACGTCATAGGCCAATGACAAATTCATTGTCGTGTTTCCACATGCACTTCAGACACCAGTCACGCTGAGGGCATTCCCCAAAGTGTCCTCTAGGGGACGCAGTGCGAGTTCCCATTCAATAGGGAACCCACACTATTCAAAATGTGTGTTCCACAGAAAAAGAAAGTCATATAAATATGGAGAAACATGAGGGTGGGTAAATGATAACATAAGTTTTTGGGTGAACTATCATTTTAATTTAATTTGCATAGTGAAGGTACATAACGAGACAATTTAACAAATGAGATTATGAGTTTGCATTACAAACTGAGTGTTGCATCTGCTTATACTCCACACTCAGACTGCTGAAACTGTTGTTATTGGTTTCATGGGTGCTATTATTTAACTGAATTATGAAATGGTTATAACAATTTTTCTTTGTGGAGAAAAAAAGTCATCATGAAACAGCCTTTCTCATAAAATTGATCATATGTGTTGTGGTCCTGTCTTTGTATATCAATGCTTGGTGAAATTAATGCAATTTTACAGAAAAATGCAAAGAAGGAAACAAAGAAAAAAAAATCAAAAGGTTTGATGTTTTGCAACTTTATACCTGTTTGTCTGAATGGTATTTTGTGTTAACTCACATTTCTATCCCTTTATTTTGTTTTGATTTTGCCAGAACTACTACCAAATAGTTGTTTCAATGTGCTAGCAGTGCCAAATTAGATTAATAGACATATTTCACAGGAAGTGCTAAACTCATGTGCAGATGGACACATTCTGACCTTTGGATATTAAAAGATATCTTTTGAGTTCTAGTACTGTACTAGTACTTTTTTTCTTACATATGTGTATTGCATTGGGCTGGCCAGTGAGTGAATACCTTAAAACTCCTTTTCATACAAAAAGAATAGGGAAAAATGTATGGTATTGGGTTCTAATGGTCTGTAATTCAACAGTGCAGCTCTTCAGTAATTGACCAATAAAAACAATTTAAAAGGGTTTCTGCTTTCTGAGTAATGTCCTATGTAGTTGCTCAGGGTCAGGGTTGTAAACAGAGGAAAACCTGGACCCATGTTGATTTTTAATCATTATTCTCTCACTATCACTCTATGAAAAGGCCACATATAGGAACTGTGTAATCAAAGCAGCCTTTAATGTTTCATGTAAAGTATCTTTTGGATTTTGTATGTTTAAAGTCTATATAATAGCAAACTCTACAAACCCAATATACCCCTTTGTTTCAGCTTTTCTGATATTTCTTATCATCGACACCATCTGGCAAAAAACACTAATGTTGGTGAATTTAGGAAAAGCAGTACAAAGGGCTAATGTAAGTACCATTATTTGCAGAGTTATGACTTTGACCAGTAGGGGTACATATTTACATTTTATTCTGTGGATAATAATGTTGAAGTGAAACAAGAAGTTTTATGAGAGGAATCACAGACAGTTTTTTGTAACAGGTTGGATTCATTTTAGAGCATGACACATTCATTTCTATGGTATTCGTAAATGGTGACGGACTGTAGTAAAACTCTCAACATGATCAGTCAATCAAATACTGTATGTTAATATGAGAATGCACAATACGAACGCTAACAAGCATTGAATCTGCTAACAAGCGCAATATTTGTTTTTTAGTAATTTTTTTTCAACTTGAAGTTTTACTTATTTTATAGGAACTCGCTTTCAAACAAACTTTGTCATTTTTAGAACTTACCTAAAAGGGAATACCAAGAAATTGTCTCTGCCCACAAACTTGTAGCCGATTTTGCGTCCTATACCATGCATTTCCAATCTTTTATGCACTCCGAATCCAAGTCTTCATTGTCCTATTTTTTATTATTATTATTATTACTATTTTTCTTTCAGTTTTAGTTATTGTAGTTATTATAGTACTTCAAGTAAACTAAATGAAAAAGAGAAATGTTGCTTTGGCAACTAGCTGAAATAAAACATGTTCCAGTTAGCAATTGTTTTATTTTTAAGTAACGAACATGTACATTTTTTATGATTTTAATTGTAGTTAACTATAATAATCATTTGTTTGTTTGTTTTTGGTCTAGAGCAATTTCTTGCTCAAGAAATTCATATAAATAGAAGACTTCAAACAGGTGATATCAAATATGAAATAAATACTAAAAATATTGGATTCATATTTTAATTTGTTTAAATGTATAATGTCCATAGTGAAACGGTCAACATGGGTTTGAATTTATTGAGTTAAAAATCTTTAGAGAACTTTAAAGAGAAAATAAAAAAGGTATTGTTAGCGTTTGTTCAACAGCTGCTTAGGCTCAGTCCCATTTGATATAGCAACCTGAAAGCTTCGTCTCACAGACTCAGCTCACAGAAACATGCGCTGCTGTGATCCTGCTCCAGGCCCCACAGCTTTGGCCCCGTGCCTTCCCTCCGTCTGTGTCTCAGCGAGAGGACCACCCCTTTCTTTGTCTGCAAACCCAAACCGCAGTTATTATGCAAACCTTAACACTCCCAGAGCAAGTTCTGATGTGATCTGTGTGATAATGCTTTTTGCTTTCTGCATGATCCAAGATTTAGGAACATTATCTCAAATTTTGAATGTTGGTAAGACAGTACACAGACAAACTTGTTAGCACAGATTGGAAAGACTGAGCACCTCCCTTAGTGTGTATCCAGAGGGTTTTGCAAACTATAAATCTATTAAAAACATGAACACACCTTTAAAAAAAAAAGGTAATTTACTGGCATCGATGGTTTCAGGAAGAACCTTTAACATCCATGGAATCTTTCCACACTCTTAAAAACAGAGGTTCTTAATTTGCATTGATGGCTTTTTGAAGAACCTTTATCATCCATGGGAACCTTCCTTTGCACAAAAGGGTCTTTATAGTGGAAAAAGCTTTAGATTATTATAATGTTCTAGAAGAAAAAAAAGGTTCAGAACAGTTTGCTGAATAGTTCTTTGTGAAATGTAAAATGGTTCTTCTATGGAATTGCTATGAAAACACCTTTTGAAACCATTCTAAATGTCTAGAATATTTGATTATATATATATTCACATCACTATGAGAGGAATCTTGTTTTGAAAGGTCCGAAATGGGAGCAAGTAGCCATTTGTGTGTGTTGTGTGTTTGTAGAGAAGTGCTTTGTTTTCTTAGGCTCAAGCTTGTGTACTTGTGGGACAAATCAGTCAAGCTGAAGCATCTGTGCTGAGCAAAAAAGACAGTAAGGATATTCGGGCACTGTGGCTTTAAAGACTTTCCTCACTTGTGCGGTTGGCAGAATGCCATGTGGCCACAAAACAGCCCTAATCCTTTTTCCAAGGAGCTTTCAACACTCATCTTCCTGGCAGTATTGCCCCGAACTCATTCATCTGCATGTATATATCACCCAGTTTGATGGTTTTATGAACGAAATCCACCAGAGGGCAGTCTTATCCTAAAGTTGCAGAAAAAAAAATGAAAGCATTCCATGTAGAAGATTGTTATTTACAATACGCCTTACAGGTATTGCTTTCATTTGTCCCTTGAAACGTTCTTGCACATAGCAATTTCAGGCTTGGTTTATGGGAATGCATGGGCATAGGTTATATAAACATATACACACATACATATGTATTATTTTAAGCACCCAAAGCTCAAGGTGCATATATTGTAGCTTTAATCCAGGTGCTGATTTATTGAAACTTACTATATGTGTGTTTGATAAGCACGGTTACTGTGGGCCCTGGAGAGAATAGGGGTTTTTCTTCTCCCAGGGGGATTGAGCAGACACGGGGTAATTTGTAGTGAAATTTCCAGCAGGGTTCGTTTTGCAGGTGGCTGAGTGCACAGGGTGTGGTGAAGAATGAGAGAAGCAATTTACTGTCTGAAGGCTGTGAATATGAGCATTGTTGCACTGCAGCAGGTTAGGTCGTGAGGGGATGGGCTTCGAGATCAGGGGCGATTTGATTGCAGGAATGGGTGAGAGAGACTAATCAAGAGGGTGATGCTTTGAGGTATCTCTAAAATCTGCAAATAATAATAAAAAAAATACTGAAACAGTCTTGAAATGATGTGTGACTGAACATGGATGATTTTTATTTATTATATTATGTTTGAGATTCGTGATATTCTTTAGAGTGATTTGAGACCATTAAATATTGACATACAGTAAAAAATAACAAAACGTTATTTAAAAATGCTTAAAGAATTGACTGTTTGCTTAACTGTTTAATCAAAGTGCAGATTTTGTTTATTTAAATTTTTTAATTCATTTTACTGAAACAGTCTTGAAATGATGTGTGACTGAACATGGATGATCACTTGACTTTTCATGTTTTTTATTTATTATATTATGTTTGAGATTCGTGATATTCTTTAGAGTGATTTGAGACCATTAAATATTGACATACAGTAAAAAATAACAAAACGTTATTTAAAAATGCTTAAAGAATTGACTGTTTGCTTAACTGTTTAATCAAAGTGCAGATTTTGTTTATTTAAATTTTTTAATTCATTTTTTATTACATTTATGATGATTTGTAATTGTAATACTTCACCTAAAAATAAAACATATGTCATATTTTACTCACTCTCAAATTGATTTGAACCTGTAGGCAGAGCTGGGTAGTAACTGATTTCATGTCTTCTGGATTACGTAATCAGATTCCAAAAATTAAGTACTTTTAATTTGATTTAATTACATATTAAAATACTCATAATCAGACTACAGTTACTTTTTTTTTCATTACATGATTACATATTATTCACACAATAGCAATAAATTATTAATAATTTATTGAGTCTCCCTAATTCCTCTTTTTCATTTTTTAAATGTTCCTTTCTAAAATAGCCTACCGCTTATATACGGTACACTCAGAAAGTCTTTCAGTTTTGTGGACCTTCACACAAAGACAGGTTACTATAGGTGGCTACACAGCATTTGACCACATGGATTTTTTTTTCAACATTGCATCAACTACTGATGAACACATTAATTTGTATTTGAAATATCACTCAGATCATGTATTACTTTATCATGCATTACGTTGTCTTTGGCAGGTTATTTGTCTTTCAAACACATTCAAATGCACTCACGTTATCTCTTACTTACATGTAATGCAGGCATTCCCAAACCTTTTTGTCAGCTGAACATCTTTCACCTAATATATTTACTTTAAGTGCCCCTGAGATTTTAAAATAAATATTTTAATAATTAAGTATCACATTTGCATGTTTACAGTTCTCTGATGTTGGGTAATGATCACATGAAATGCCGGTACACAAATGAAATATTTGTATATTATATTATATTATATTATATTACATTATATTATATATTTTTAGAAAGTGTTTTATTTTGATTGATGTTATTTTTAAATAATTTATTTTAATTTGACTTTTTTATAATTTAAATAATTATTAGCTTTTACTTAAACTCACGAAACCCCTGCAGTTCCTTTTACCAACCCCAGTTTGGGAAACCTTGACATGATGTAATGTTTAATGCACTTCATGATGTTAAATACAACGAATGGAATATATTTTGTGGCTATATGTGAATGGCTATATGTGATATGTGATAAATGAGTTAGGTCAAAAGTAATCTAAAAGTAGTCTGATTATATTACCTAAAATGTGTAATGTAATGGATTACGTTACTAACTACATTTTTTGTCATGTAATTTGGAATCAGTAACGGACTACAATTTGTAAGTAATTTACCCAGCTCTGCCTGTAGAACTATTATTGGACAATGCAGGGCCTTCAGATCAAAAAGATTGAAAACCACAATGTCCAAGCTGCTATCTTCCACACAATGAATGGTGACCATAATTGTCAAGGCAAGATTTTCAGTTTATAACATCTTAAAGTTCACACTTTTCTGCAAATGTATTATATGACTTTAAAAGCAATAATAATATAGTGTGCAAGCTATATGGATTATTTTTATGGTGCCCATTTTCATTTATTGATTGATTAAGCAACAAGCAATCATAATTACAACAGTAATAACAATATATTATTGGACAATGCAGGGCCTTCAGATCAAAAAGATTGAAAACCACTGCTTTAAGTTTTAGAAACTGAAATGCTTATGTAGACATGAGCATCAAACAAGAGGCATTACGGAGGTCATATCATCAGACACACAAGCGTGCAGTTGGGAGTTTTATTCCAAGAGTTCTGGTAATCTCCCAGGTTTTGGTGCTGATTCAAATAGCAGTTCAACTCTTTAATTCCCCTGCCAAAAGTCTCCTATGGCTTAGGTCATACCAGAGGAAAGAGAACTGTAAGAAAACACACATGGATCAAGGGAGAAATAGGGTAGTTTGGTTTCTTTAGCGAATATGCATTCTTGCTAATATTTTCCATCTTTTTCTCTTCTAACTGCCAGTAATAGAATGGTGCATCGCAATATGTCTGAAGAAAAAGACCTGAATAAGCTTTCAAATGCAATAAGTAAGGTGTGAAGAGAAGAAAACCACAGCAAAGCTTGCAGCCGCGTGTGTGTGGTCAGACATGTGTTATTCTTTTGGGTTATTTTTGCTGTGATGGTGAGCATCTTCTTCCCAGTGTCTCCTGGGAATTTTTTATGGAAAATCAGCAGAAGACACAGCTGGCAGAAGAATGTGATGTGCTGTCAGGCATGTCCTGGCTCCTGTGTGGGTGGGAGTTTTTCTTACTCCCCCACTGTGGGAACCAATGGCATGGCACCTGTTATACATTCCACCAAGAGGCCTTGGGTTCTGGAAAGCTGGGGCTGATTCCAGCAAAAGCTGCTCAGGCATGGCATATGGAATAATGTGGTATAATTCTTTGCAGCAAATTTCTTTGCAATCTTGTCTCCTGTATATTATTTGTGACAAATGCAGACAATGCTCTGGTTAAAAAAATTAATAATTATAATATAATTTTTTTATATAGGCTACAACAGTTAGTTTTACATTTTTTACACAGTTTTTTAGGTATAATTATTATCTTTTGAAGTACATATTTTTAAAATTTAGTCAATATTTTATGTCAGATTCATTCAAATAAAATCATATTTTAGTACATTTTAGTACATCTTACTCAGACTAATTTTAGTCTTTGAAAATAGCATTTTCTTAAATAAAAAATTAACAATTATTATCATTACATTAAACCCACACACATTACACAAATTTTACTCTGACTAATTTTAGCCTAAGAAAATAAAATTTTAATGAAAGTACAAAATTAACTATTTTTATTACTACTACATTTATTATTATTATTATTATTATTATTATTATTATTATTATTATTATTCAAATATTATTGAAACACACAATATATTATGAAAAATATTATAATGAGTACACTAAGACAATAAATTAATAAAATTTTGTGAAATTTTGTGAATATTCTATAGTTATTATTATTATTATTATTATTATTTGAAACATAATTATTTTTTTCCAACGGTCATTGTAATCAGTAATTTTATTGTTGGGTTTAAAGCAGTGGTCTCAAACTCAATTCCTGGAGGGCCACAGCTCTGCACACCCCCCGGAGCCGTGTGAGGCACTTTTTATTATGGATGGATGCGCTTTATTTAACTTCTTTTGGACTGATTAACTGCAACACCCGCTGAGTGCCATTAAACAACTTGGAAGATCAAGGATGACTTGAGGGTGAGTAAATAATGGGCTAATTTTCATTTCTGGGTGAACTATCCCTTTAATAGTAATAGGTGCATATTTTTCAGTTTTTCTCAATCCAACATTTATGTGTGGGTGAGCAGGAAATGGAAAATCCTGAGCAGAACTGGAGTGGAGCAGTATAATATATAGTCAGAACACAAATGTATTTCCTTGTTTTTTTTTTGTTTTTTTTTTAAAGTCGACAAGAAATGGAAAATTGTGATTGTCGTTCTTCTCTATTGTGACATGCAGTATATCTATGTGAAATGACTTCTTGAATGAGAAAAAAATGTAGGGCAGGACTTGATTGTGTCCATCGGGAATTGATTGGATAGTTGGATTATTGTTGACTGCTAATTGCTGCGATTTCATGTGAGTGACAGGTTGCTGGATGGGAGAGATTTTTTCCCATCCTTGTGACGGTGCACACATCGTCAGACAGCAGATGTTGTTGTCGGGGGAGGGGAAGTTCATGGTTTTGATTAAAGATTACCAGTGCACATTAATTATAAAAAAAAAATGATGTTCACTGTTAAATCATTTAAAATAAACACTGTAATACTTCAATTTAAAAAAAGGTACATTTTTGACATTGATAATGACTTTTATGCTGACCCAAGACATATGTTCACTTTATTAGGTGCTCTTGAAGCCATTTGAGCAGACGTGACATGCTCACAGAGTCAATCCACAGGTGTAGAGAGGGACATCAGACAGTCCCGCTGTAAGAAGTGGATTTAAACTGCGAGTCTTTATCTACAACAGACTCATTTTTGTCTGCAGGCTTAGATTTAAATGGATTCAGCTTACTTGCAAATCCTCGCCAAGGGCACTGCACAACTTTGCATTGTTGTAGAAGTAGGTGTTTGATAATTGCTAAAAAGATGACCTTAACTTGTGCGTGGTTGCCTTATCCAAACAAATTGTGGTGAGCCTGAAGCCTTGCTCATATGTTGTGTACAAAGGCCCATTCAAGGATTAAAATGCCTGGTGGCTTTTACATACTGCAATTTTAAATAGTATATACTGTATTGTCATTATAGTACATTTTGTAAGTACATGAACAAAGGAAAACAAAGTATAACTATGACCAGAGAACTAGTAAAAGCTGATTTAGCCGTTTTCTCTGTATGAAACCAGAATGGCATTTTTTTTCTAACATTGCATCCACACGACAAATTGTATTAGTGGAGTTCAGTATTTTTGCAGACTTCAGCTGTTTCGCTCATGCTGCCTTGGGTTTTGTGCTGAAACTTTTAATTTGTAATTTATTCCGTTTTGATTGCTATAATTTCTCGCCCCATTTTGTAATGTGCTCACATCCTCAAGGCGGTATTACTGTACTGCTCTGCAGCTGTGTGCAAGACCGTCAGGATGTGACTGAGCCAGGTTTGGAATATTACAAGCTGCTCATGGAATGTCTGACACTGGAAGAGCTCCATCTGCATGTGGGGCAGCAGCCGTCCTTCTGCTCTACAGGAAAAACCTCCACAATCCACAATGACTATTTGCTGTACACCCTTACTTTACCATGTAAAGCCTGACATATGAAATATTAGTAAAAAAAAAAAAAAAATCGTTTTTGAGACCTTTATTAAACCTTATTAAGGATTACTAAACCTTAAGACAAAATCTAATTAAAAATAATAATTTGTATATGTTTTTATGTTGAGTATCTTATCTTCAATAGCCAAAAATACATTGTATGGGTCAAAATTATAGATTTTTCTTGTATGCCAAAAATCATTAGGACATGAAGATATTTTGTATATTTCCTACTCTAAATATATAAAAACTTAAATTTTGATTAGTAATATGCATTGCTAAGAACTTCAATTGGACAACTTTAAAGGCGATTTTCTCAATATTTTGATTTTTTTTTGCACCCTCAGATTCCAGATTTTCAAATAGTTGTATCTCGGCTAATTTTTGTCCTATCCTTACAAACCACACATCAATGGAGAGCTTATTTATTCAGCTTTCATATTATTTATAAATCTCAATTTCGAAAAATTGACCCTTATGACTGGTTTTGTGGTCCAGGGTGTTATGATACATCAGGCTTTTATGGCTCATATAGAATGATCTATGAATGGGCTTATCCTTGAAGGGAAAAAAACAGTGTTATTCAGAGGCCCAAACTGAGCAAAAAGTTGGTGCAGTTGCAAATATTTACATGGTCAAAAAGTAAAATTAAATTCTGATAGCTTGTAATCTTAATCAGTTAGATCTTTATAACAGTATAGCAGACTATACAGTATGTCTTCCAATAACATGTCTCAGATATGTCTCAAACAATGATGACTGAGAGATGTACAAATAAATCCTCAAAAGCATGTTGTATTATATTTGATAATTGCTTGATTCTTTGATTATATTTGATATTTTAACATTCTTCTAAAAAGGATGTATGCATAATCAAATAAACCTAAATTGCTTCAGTTCAGTTTTCAAATCAATCAATCAAGCAAGCAAGCATGTACAACCTGAGAGAGGAAGAATTAGAATTATACTAAACAGCCTTTTACTTGCTAAAATAAGTATTAACTATTAATCAGATGACAGAAGGCATGTATTAGATTGTGTACAGCAGGTTTTTCAGCAAATTTTGGATCAAGCTGATAATTTAGAGGCCTTAGAAATTTGTTCTATCTAAATCTATAATACAGTAGGCTTTATTGGGTTAAGGTTTAATTTTTGAAATATTGTACTGACACTTATATTTTTATTATTATTTACCATGTTCAGATGTCAAACAAAAACAATTACATTTTGGAAAATTACAACAATTCCACATACTACTGGTGTCAATTTTGGTGCAAATAATTTCATTTAAATTGTATTCATTATGAATAATTTACACTTAAAAATAAAGATTCTACAAAGGCTCTTTGCTGCAAAGAGGACTTTATGGAGATTAGAAATGATTCTTTAAATATTTTTTAAAGAGATGCAGAATAAGAAATTCAATATAGACACATTGTAGATCATCTTCACCAGGCTGTAAAGCCCTTTTTGACTCTTATTGAGACCTTTATTTTTAGACTGTCACTTTGTTAACAGGCCTTCCCAGCTAGGAAAGGTTTACCTGATCTTGAAGTAATCTTCCTGAACATATTTGGTGCAATAATACTGTTTGTCCCTAGTCAGATATTTTTCCTTACTGTGCAGCCCGCTCACAATGTATTTAATGATCATTTTGTGGCACCTGCAAAGTCCTTGTTGGGTGGACTACATGTTTTTTTCCCTAATGTGGTCATTTTTTGATTCTAACAGACTCACATGTATTTGATCTCAAGAGCTTTTTTCAAGATGATGAACAATTGGATGTCTATTGATCTTAGTGCTATGTGCAAAACAGCTGTGTCAGGCCAGGTGCAGTCAGTTCATTTCTTCTGTCTGAGGAACAATTTATACCATAATTCCTGCTGGACAAATCTTAGTTCTCGGCTGCCAAGGAAAACCAGATGAAAGCTGTTAATGCAGGGTGGCTTTGGAAACAAAAACGCCTCTCCATAAAGGTGTGGATCTATTTCTCTGGATTTTTTCCCTCAGTTTCAGCTCTTTCATGCTTATTTTCCTTGCAGGCTCACAGCTGGACAGATGCTTCAAGTCACACCTCACCCTTCAGTCACAGAAAATATATTTTCTCTTTGTGATATTTTCCAGATTTCACTTTTAAAGAATGCTAAATTATGACAGACTCATAATTACACTGAAAAGTAAGAAATATTAGTAATAGAAAAATATTACATTTCAAAGACAGACCGAAAGAGATGGAATTAAATATTTGCTCAATGTACTATAAAACAGCTCAGTTTTAATTTACAAGTTAATGAATTCACAAGGAGCAAATTGACTTTTAATTTTTGGAATGCTTACTTTTTTCGTCTTAATCAGGGTTTTTATAACTTATTGAGACTAACACTACAACCATAAAGCAATTTTTGCAATTGAAATACAATACAATTTTAACTGAAATGATATATATATATATATGCAGATAGATACAGTAGATTAGATAGATGGATAGATGGATAGATAGATAGATTTTATATCAGCTAGTTGCCAAGCCAAATTTATCTTGACGTACTATATAAAACTACAACTGATATAAAAATCACATATTAAAAAAATAATAATAGTAAAAGTTACAAAACACAATTAGTAAACCTTTAACTAAAATAACAGAACATTTAAAAATAAAAAACAATTTAAAATATTAATAACATGTATAACAATGATCTTAGACACGTTTTTTTTTCTTAAGTGTATTAATTAAGGTTGTCAAATGCATGGTTAGTTTATGATACGCAATACATATAAAATAAAAGCATAAAAAATTACCAAAAAAAAGTTTATTTTAACTTTCCAAGAACATTTCTGGAACCTTTTAGGTTGGCATGAATTACATAAACATATGTTCCCATAGTAATAAACAATAATGTAGAAGATGAAAACTTTCAGAAACAGTTCAACCTATTCTAATTTAGCCAACACTGAGCACGATATGGGGTAAATAACATAATAAGTCCCCATAAGCACAGCCCCAGCTGTGAGAGCAATGCAGCAATTTGTTAAGAAGATGACATAGTTAATGAGAACCACTTGCTGCTGGACTCCATAAATTCTGGAGGGGGAGGGGGTTTGTAGTTTAGCTCATCCTCTGAAGTGCTTGGAAAACATTCGTTGCACGTCACAGACAGCCGCTGAATTTCCTGCCATCCCAGATGTGCCCACACAGCTGTGAAGCAAATGTTACCCGGAGCCTGTTGTCTCACAGGGCAGTTTAAAAAATATATATTTTGTGTGTGTGAATGAAATGTGTGTATTGTTTAGAATTTGTTTGTGGAAATAGTGTATATTTGTGTATCATGTTGCATGTAGAAGCTTGTGTTTGTGAAGCGACACGTCTTTGGCTCAGTGCCCTTGATGGAAAAGGCACAAAATGCATCTGTCCAGAAGTGTGAGCGGACCTAAGCACAGCGAACTCAATCTTAAACAGTGTGGTTAACAATAGCTTTCATACACACTGTGATTTCTCTTTCTCGCTCACTTTTCTTTGTTGCATTGTCTTTCTGTTTACGTGTAAGACAGCCACATATTGAATACACAGACATGGAGCTCTGCATCACATTCACAGGTTTTCCCACTCAACACTACACTTTTCCCACAGTGGACATCAAGGCAGTTGCATAAATGAGTCAACAACGTGTCTTTGACAAGAAAATTACAGATCTTTTAAAACTGTAGTTTAACACACGTGTCAAGTACTTAGAAATGGATTCATTTTCTCTTTGTATTCATTTTGCACTGTAAAACAAACAAACAAAAAAACTGCCAGGACAGTATCCATTAATTTTACTGACATTTCTGTTAACCCTTAAACACAACCCAATGCAGTGGAAAACTCAAAATAAGGTAAAGCACCTGTAAAAATAAATCTATACGGAAAATTCATTCATATTAATACAGTACATTGGGCACTATTTTTTGGATCATGAGGTCATGTGGTCATGTGTCAAAAAGAGTTTTAAATATATTTTCAGTGTAATTAATTTATAAATATAATTACATATTTACATTTTTATTATTATCTGATATTTTAAGATATTGACTTGTTTTACATTCAGTTTATGTTTTTTTCTCCTGCATATTAACCCATATGATTTATTTGTTTGTTGGTTTGAAAAACTGCTTAAGGATCTTTTTTCAAGAATTTCATTATTTTAATTAGGTTTTTTTTTTTCTTCAATATGATAACAGTGATCTTTTTTTATTATTATTTATGCACTTTTATATTATCTATTATTATTTTTAATGAACTTTTTTATATATATTTTCAGTTTTCATTTAAATGTAAAAAAGTTTGCAATTTTATGTAGCTTTATCATTTTTATTAATTAGTTTGTTTGTTTGCTTATTCATTTATTTATTTATTTGAAAACAATTGAAAACAATGCAGGATAACAGAACAGCTGACACCATAATTCTATGCCCCACAAAAAAAATAAAAAATAAAAAATGAATTATACAGAAATTAAAATGTGTTTTTGAACAGATAAATGGATAGTAGAGAAAGTGAACATCATGTAATTGACCCATTCTAGGACCCAACATACGACACGCAAGACAATTCTGCCTTGATGCTGGCTATACTTAACACTCTCTGATCCCGCACAACCCAATGTTATGGTGCAGATAAGTGTACAAAGCAACGGTGACATGCGAGACCAAATATGGAGGAGGTTATCAGCGCTGGACATGATAGATGGATTAGCCACTCTGAGGATGGACACAGGATCCAGGCACATGTCTCTCATCATCGCTGCAGAAATGGTCCACAGTAAGGCCTGTTTGGGGCCTCTGAACTGAGATCAGATAAACACTCTGCTGATGGGGACTTTACTGGCTTTGCTGAAAACCAACTGGAGGTTTTTTTGTGTGAGTGTGTGTTTGCACAGCCATGTTCAGCAGACATAGCCTGTCATGTCGTGCTAAGTGGTGAATGGGGGCTCTGTTTCATGCAGTTTGTACATTCACTCAGTCTTTGCTGGCCCTCTGGCAGCAGTGGAACTGGTTTGAGCCCTCAGACTATCATTCACTGTTATTTGTCTTAAATATTCCTCTTAAAACATTGGCGCACACTAAAGCTCTGTTCCAAAACACAGTATGCTGCCTACATAGACATTTTGCTCACTGTCATGAAATCTCATAAATGACTGATATGGAAAGTTCTACAAAGGCAGAAACTCTATGTGAGAGGAACAATGCAATATTCTAATACATGTGTCTTCTGTGGCAAATGCCGATACCGCAGGTTATTACCATAAGTTACAGTTCACATTAAAAAAAAATACATTATCATCAACCCAAAGCTAATGATAAAAAGTAAAATCTCTGTTAAATGATAAATAGAAATGTAATGTACACTACTGTTCAAATGTTTGGAGTAAGAGTATCATGTTTTTTTTGTTTTGTTTTTTTAAATCAATAAAATAATACTTCTGTTCAGCAAGGATACAATAAATTGATCAAGAGTGAAATTAAAGACATTCATAATGTGAGATTCTTAAAAGATTATAAATATTATATTCATAAAGATTACATTCATAATAAAAGACTTATATTTAAATTAATGCTGTTCTTTTGAATTGTCCATTCATCAAAGAATGACGAAAAAACTGTTATGATTTCCACAGAAATATTGAGCAGCAACACTGTGTTTTTACTGTGGTGAGCAGAAGAGACTTCTTAAAAAAGAATACTAACCAACCCAAACTTTTGAACAGTATAGTGTAAATGACTGCATATGACTCCGTACATAAACAATGATTATTTAAATGTATTTATTTTTTTTTATGTTATCCATTAAACACCCTCGGGCCTCAGAGGGTTAAAAGAATATGCATATTCATTCATTTGATACTATACGCATGTCATTTAAGGGGACATACACTCTTAAAAATAAAGGTGCTTCAAAAGGTTCTTCAAGCGATGCCATAGAAGAACCATTTTTGGTTCCACAAAGAACCATTCAGTCAAAGGTTCTTTAAAGAACCATCTCTTTCTTACCTTTTTATAATCTGAAGAACGTCTCGGTTACTTGTG
>NW_015505488.1:793396-814944 GCF_001515645.1 Sinocyclocheilus grahami
CCGGCAGGGATTGTAGGTGGGGGGAGTGAATGTACAGCGCTCTCTCCCACCTTCAATACCACAACTGAGGTGCCCTTGAGCAAGGCACCGAACCCCCAACTGCTCCCCGGGCGCCGCAGCATAAATGGCTGCCCACTGCTCCGGGTGTGTGTTCACGGTTTGTGTGTGTTCACTGCTGTGTGTGTGCACTTTGGATGAGTAAATGCAGAGCACTAATTCTGAGTATGGGTCACCATACTTGGCCACATGTCACTTCACTTTCTTTTCTTTTTTATGCATATGTATGTGTATATCGTGCGTTTGCTTGTCTGTGTGTATCTGTGCATGTGTGTGTGTGTGTGCGTGCATATGTCTTTATGTGGAAGGTGATGAGTGAGAAGCAGGCCCACGGGAGATCACGTCACCTCAGAGATAGCCACTATTGCCTAGCAACTGGTCCCTTAGACCCAGAGAAGGAACTGAGAAGGGAAAGTCGATCCGCTTTTTAAAAATCATAATAATGGATCTTTTCAAATAGGGAGACAAATGGATTAATGCCTCATAATGCTAAACCTCATGTTAGCCTGCTTTAATTACCATGCATGAATGGTAACAAACTGAGTTTGGAGATTAGCCAAATTACATTTTAAATACCTAAATGAACCAAATGCATGTGGGTCAGTGACATGACGCTCATTTTGTTTTGCCTGGGTATTAATATGTACACGTATGTGCCTTTAAGGTACCAATATGGAACCTTTAGGTACAAAGGTATACTTTTTGAAAAGGTGCTCCCCAGTGGCAGCTTTGTACCTTTTTTTCTGACAGTGTGTGTGAAGAAAATGCAACTTCAGAGAAATGTTAGACTTTGTCATGGCAGAGTATGTATTTTATGATTTGTAGTTGTATTTTCAAATTTAACGTTACTTATATTTAAAATGAACTTAGCCATGTTTATGTATTCATACTTTAATATACAAAAAATAATAATTGCATAACATTATTTCTATGTAAGTGCATGTATGCTGCCTCTGTGCAATATTAAATGGCCTGTCTAAATACACTTCTTCTTCTTTTTCATTTATATGCCAAATTAGATGCAGTGTAAAGTTTGTCATATGTCATATGCATTTGACACATGCATAACTTTGGCATGGACAACCAAAACCAGCATGCCCAAATGACCTTGTAATGTTCAGAAATGCTCAAAGTTAAGTTTCCAAGTACTTCTTTCAAATCTGTGCAATAGGAAGAGCAAACGAGGGATCATGTGCCTTATCCTCACAGCTGTGAATAAGAATAAGAGCTAGTGGAGGTATGCAGCCCTGGGGCTGTATTTACTTATGAAGTTGCTATTGTGAGTTTTTTGGACTGAGACGCCTGATAGAGGACGAGCACAATACAACCTCTCTCTCTCTCTTCTTGGGAATCTTTGTACATTTTCCAAAAGGTATAGTGTTGCAATAAATTGGTTCACTCAGACAACACAATCAAGTTAGATAGACCGCATAATTTGCTTTCTATGCTGTTTAATTACTTGTCTTTATCGTGAAAGGTTATCTGTGTGACTAACAAAGAATGTGATCCATAAATGGATCTATTTCACTGGCTTCTATGAGGACAGTGTCGTTTTCCCCTTATTATTGGATATTGTCATTTAGCAAGTGCTTAGCAAATCTACACTGTTTTGGCGAGGTTGATTTCTCTCTTTTTGAGCCGTTCCAGGCACAATGGTCATTAAATAGGTATTAAGAATGTGTGTTTCTTTGAAAGTGTATGTGTAACAAGCTGTGCTTAGATGTGTTGCTTAGTTTAACTCAAACAAATGGTTGGTTCCTTGTGTTTTGACACAAACCATTACCAACAGGATTTTATTTTTTGTACAGGATGCTGCTGTCTCGGCCTTAAAATAGACTTACAAGTCAATGCAGGAATGATAAGACTTGTATTTTGTTTCCAAGCTGCCAACTCTCATATTCCCTGAGTAATGTGAGTGTTTTAAAAAGAGCAGTATTACAGGTGTGGGTTTGATTGATGTATTGTGTTTGGGGTGGACAGCAGTAATATGAACATTCTGAATTGTGCTTATAAGATCAGTACAGTAAATCAGTAAGCGGAGTGGAGAACTCCCGCGAGAGAGCGAAGCCGTCCAAGCCACAAAATTACAGTATCTTAGGTTGTGGCTGCGGGAATGTGCACAACGGTTTTCTAATTAGGACTTTAGACATGTCGTCCCAGACCGCAGACGAGTGCTGCAGCGACCAGCAGAGGGCAATATGTGTCCTGAAACTATGTGACCATAACTGCCCTCTGATCCATAATGCATGCCTAAAACATATAAATATGAATGCACTGCTTGGACAGTTTCCACATATCAAATGCACTGACTTATTTACAGTTTAAGAATGCTAATGGTTTCTGGACAAAGTAACGGTGTGACCATATCAGGGCTGTCCAAACTCGGTCCTGGAGGGACGGTGTCCTGCAGTGTTTAGCTCCAACTTGCCTCAACACACCTGACTGGAAGTTTCTATAGTAAGAGCTTGATTAGCTGATTCAGGTGTGTTTAATTAGGGTTGGAGCTAAACTCTGCAGGACACCGGCCCTCCAAGACAGCCCTGGACCATATGCATAAGTTGTTAGTTTTCTAAACCAAATAAAATGGATTTTCATTGAGATGTCTTATTCCCATAAAGTTAGGCTGAACTAATGAGGAATGGGATGGTGGGTCCAGTGGGGTTATGAATTCAGTTCTGCCACAATGGTCTGGCAGATATTTGGCTGTAGCTGTAGATTCTGAATCTGTTATCAAAGAGACACTTTCAAATGTGTGTTTTAACCCTTACAGTGCACCAGGAAACGAAAAGCACAGTATAGGTAATGAGTGATATTCTGTATAGCGTTGTGACGTTTGAATATAAATTGAGTTAACCTAGATTTATGTAAATAACCTGGTTTAATTCACATTGTTGACATGGATATCCGTTTCATATCCCAGTTGAGATTTGCTCCCTTTTAATAAATCCACCAGGAAATTATCTTGAAATTCAATAGATCTTACCTTGTTTATTCAAAGCTGTGTTTTGAAGAAAAGTCTAGACAAAAGAAGACAGCTAGCTAAGAATCACTGACTAAATTTCAGGTCATGATATAGTAGCAAATAATAACTGTGACACTATAATTAGCCATTGGCATTTAAATTTTTCTTGCCTACATAATATATATATACAGTGGGTACGGAAAGTATTCAGACCCCCTTAAATTTTTCACTCTTTGTTATATTGCAGCCATTTGCTAAAATCATTTAAGTTAATTTTTTTTCCTCATTAATGTACACACAGCACCCCATATTGACAGAAAAACACAGAATTGTTTGTCTGTCCGTCCATCTGTCCAACCGTCTGTCTCTTATTTACAGCACTTATTTATTTACGTTAATATTTATTTATTTATTTTATTTATTTACATTTTGAACTGGATGAAGACATCACGGAATTATCAATGAACTGACTTTAGCTGGAAAAATTACTCTTTGTTATTGTCTTCTTGCATTATTGACAAACTAATTTCCTGTTTGACACTGTAAAGCTGCTTTGACACAACCAGTATTGTACAAAGCGCTATACAAATAAAGGTGACTTGACTTACTTCCATATTTACTTACCCAAGACCCTACAGAGGATAAGCAGTTTGGAGAATGGATTGATTGATTTATTGATTGATTGATTGATTGATCAGTCAATTTCCTTCATATCTATTTTTTTTACATAGATTAGGAAATAAATAAGTAAATACTTGTTTATTCCTATATTTACTCTTGACTTTTTGTTTGTTTTGATCCTGTTTTAATGCTTTATATCTGTCTTATTATTGTTATTCCTCAAAAAAATAAAATAATTAAAAAAAAGATGAAAAAAGACTTTCTCAGGATTACTCAGTTTGCCTTTTGAAGGTTTTTACATATTTAGAATGTGACACAAGTAAATTCTAAATTCTAAAATTCATATGTTTATTTTGTCTGTCACTTTGTGTGTATTGTTGTAAGAGATGTTGCAAAGCATGCACAGAGGTTAAAGTATTATAAGCAATGTGTGTGAGTGTCTGTCTGCACACATTTATCTAAGACCCGGCATATTCACTAATCATGTATAAAATGCAAATATAATAAGCCATGCAGCAGATATCAGATATCTTGTGGTTGTTGTGGTACTGTGCGAGTGTGCCAGTGCATGCATACACTATGTGTCCATGTGTGTATGTCTGAGTTAAAACAGCTGCTTCTACAGACCTGCTTCCAGCTGCTTCTAAATTGGTCTGCCATTAAGTTATTATCTGTTTATGGCTCTATGGCCAGGCCCGCCTCTGGCAGTAATATCTCCCGTACAGTGTGATGGTTAGAGATGGGTTTTCGGATCTGGTGTGATAATTTTCCATGTCATACTCATAAAGGCTGGATACCATAAAGACTTGGACTAGTTTCGTGTACAATCACTGTGGAGCCTCTGAGCTGGATTGCTTGTGTTTTTGATGTTTACCTTGTCTTGTTTCTTGTATACTCTCATACAAATACATACAGTGGGTACGGAAAGTATTCAGACCCCCTTAAATTTTTCACTCTTTGTTATATTGCAGCCATTTGCTAAAATCATTTATATAACCTTTATTAACAAAGTGATGAAATGTACATGAGGTAGATTGTTGCAGACATGTCTGATTTGAGACATAATTGACTGTTACTACTTTTCCAGACTGTACTGATTCAATACACTTTTGATCTTTATTATTTGTGTATGCAAAATAAACAATTGATATGTTATGCATATGTTGTATTGCATATGCTGTAATCACATACAACAAAAATAATCATGACATTGTAAATGTGGCCTTCATAGTTTTCTGTTTTCCTGAAGCTACTCAGTATATTCCTACCCTGATTAGGTACAAATGTGTTAAGTACAAATAACTGGTTGTGCAATCTAATTCATCACAGCTGACAAATAAGAAACACCAAGGCATTGATTTAAAAGTATGGCCAACAATAGCCATTTGGTGGCAGTGCCTTTCCACATGCTTACACATAGATATATACACAGGTCACACACACAAGATTTGTCAAGCATGGGGAAAACAATTGGAACAATAAAAAATCCTCATAAATTTTCACTTTGATTAGTTTGCTCAAGCATGTTCCCAAATAACATGTACCTTTAACATATTATGTATATGCCAAAATAAAATAGACTTTAAAAATCCACTTTGCTTGAGAAAACATGAATATGCATACATATATATATATATATATATATATAGCAATTTGCTCGGTGAAAAATTTTAATTTTGTCCTCTGAGCTGAGCTGTCATGGCAGTCCATGGGGAAGTTTTGCAGCACTAAGACAGATTGGGGGTTATTATTCACGTACCACCACGGAGAACCCCATTCTGTACTTCATCCTACAGGAAGGAACCAGGGAGGCGGCATTTTCAAAGCTGCTGGCATTCCTCATCTGCCATCTGTTTACAGAAAGGTAATAGAAAATACAGATTTCAATCACAAGGGCCGTGTGCAAGATTGGTTTACGCTCAACTGGTTGCCAACAGATAGCAATATAGATATGTGTGTTTTTTTTGGCATATTCGAGACCGGTTCTATCAGATGGAAACTGTTGAGGATTAAAGAAGATTTTCAAGTGTGGAATACTTTCAAAACCAGAATATGAAGTGAATATGATCTGGCTGTGAGTGAAAACTACAGTATGCGTGTTGAACTGTAGATTAGCCTTTAGCACGAAGCATTCATTTCTCAAAGTAACAAGAAAAGTGCTAAAAGGCAGCACTTTTTTTTTACAGATTATGAGATTTTTTTTATTTATTTATTTTTTATCAAGTATGGACACTTTTGGAACTGTGTACTTTGATAAGGGTTGTTATTATTATATTACGACCCAAGAAAGCTTGCAGACTCAGGTTTGATACCAATACTCTAACACAAATGCCATATTAAAGTGAAACATTTTCAGGAAAAATAACCAGCAGGCAAATATTGCAGATGATTATGCTTAACAAATTGAGAGAAGCAGAAAATGCGATCACGATTAAAATGTGATTCATCATCTATTTGAACAGAAACAACTCTAAACTGACTTGAGCTAAATAATGACACTATTATTTTTTAGTAATATAATATAATATTTTTTCACTTTTCTTAATGTAATTTCCATTACATCTCATATATTGTATATGTTTAATTGAATTCTGTGATGCAAATTACAGTTTTTTTTTTTGTATATATATTTTTGGAAAAAAGGCCATCTCCTTTGTCTTGCTAATGCTAATTTCATAGCTAACATTTCACGTATAGCATAGCATTTTATTAAATTTCCTAAATATAATTAAATAATATTTTAAACTTTTTGCATAATATATAGAAATATGTAATTTGCCCCTTGAGATGTAACATCTCATTTTCAAGGGGGTCCTATAAACACAAAAACTAAATATTACAACATAAACAAAACAACCATACAAACCATGTACACACACAAATATACAAAAACAAAAGACATGCTCAACCAGTCCCCCACTCCCACAGCATGATTACAAAACAATCAACGTCAGACATAAGCAGAATCAACATAAGAAAACTTAGAAAAACATACACAAACTATTTTGAGATAAGAAAATAGAGATAGCCTAAAACAATAAAAGGAAGTAGCAGATCTCAAAGACTGAGGAAGATTATTCCAATCAGAAGGAGCTTTATATTGAAAAGGCCTACGCCCAGCTTCACTAAAAATGTTGGGAACAAAAAAGAAAGGAAATTGCATGTGTCTAAGTGAATAAGAAGATCTGTATAGAACCAAATACACTAACTGTTAATGGTGCAAAATTGCTTTATGTAGTGGAAACGACACTCAGACAATACACAACAACAAAAAGTTATATTTCTGTTCATTTGAATAAAAATCACTGGCATCTGAAAGCTACAAAAATACACAGTTTTGGGAATAGCTTCTTCTCCAAAAGAAGCATGCAGGTAGAAACTAATATTTTGTGGTTTCGTCTAACAGAAGTAATTAACCAAAGATTGCTTGGTGGAGACTGTAGAGTTTGATGTCAACCTTATTTGTTTTACTAGCACATTCCATGCATGCAATGGCATGTTTGAATTGTAATAGAAGTACACCTGACCAAATCCCTGTTCAGATGGGACAAATGGGACAGGGTGGAGTAATTTGCTTACAAATTTACCCTTTTTTTAAACAATGGTTTGGAAAACCAGCATCAGTCCTGTACTTCCTGCCAAGCAGCCTGCCACAACAAATCACCAGCCCTCCAGTGGTGGAACTGTCTTTGTGAGAAAGCTATTTTACTGCAGAGAGTAATTGCCTCTCAAATGAAAATGCACCTGTAATGCATGCTGCTAAATGTGTTGCCTTTCTGTTGGCAGCATTTCTACATCAGCTCTGTCAGAGCTGAAATTGCTCAGCATCATCAACTTTCGTAGTGCTCTGGAAGTGCACTGGATGAAAGCAGTAACTCAGGGGAAGTCTACCTGCCTGCTGTGTTAACAGTCAGCCAGCCGCACATTTATCTTTACTGTGAGCAGCATGGCAGACAAAGAGGAGTTGGAATCTCTTCGTTGTACGGTGGCGGTCTGAGCTTTATTTCATACAGAGACTGTATATAATATTCAAGAGAGGCTCTGACTTGGCGGTTCAGTGCAGAACATCTTGATGAAAGTGGGAGGCATCAAATTGAGCGTAAAGGGAAAGCAGCCACCTTGTTAGTTGGGAAATATGTATTTTTTTGTTTGTTATTTTTAGATCTGTTCTTTAATTGTATTGCCTTAGTTCAGTTAAATTCTTATTTTATTTAATTCTATTTCTTCATGTATTTGTTTGTTTGATATTTTAAATATTTGTTTTTTTATTTTGTTATATTCTTATATAATTGTATTGTTTTGTCTAATTATTTCGTTTCATTCTAATACATTTTTTATATTTATTTATTTTATTATTTAATTAATGTAGGTTTTTATTTATGTCCCATTAATTGTTTAATTTTTCAGTAGCTCTCCTTAGTTGGGCATAATGTTCTTATGCACACACAACTATGTTCCTTTAAGTCTTTTATCTGTCTAAACTGTTGTAGCAATGAAAAATAAAGTGACAATTCATTCCATGCTCAACATTTTGCCTGCAAAATAATCTAAAGACTTGCGAACAATCATATCTCTGCAGCGCCAACAGATACATAGAGTATAATGTACTGTATTCTTTCAAAGCCCAAAAGTTTTTTTCTGTGCTTATCTGAACCATGTTTTTATTTAAAGGTTACATTGCCACCTTTTCAGAGATATCTGCTCCAAACATTTCCTCTGTGAAACATGACTCCTCACACTCATTGTTTTCATGGGCCTCGTGAGAGGAGATCAATGAGGTTTGGGTTAGTATTTAAAACTGCCTCTGTAGGAACGGCTGGATGGCCTTTGATAGGTAATTGATCAGACCATATTGAATGACCTAAGGCACAGATTATCTCAGTGGCAGTCGGAGATCGATTATGTGTGTTTGCATGTGTGTACATGTGTGTGGGACAGCTTACAAAAGCTCTGCAGACCCTAAAAATTGTATTTTATTATATTTACAAATTAAATTACATTGTATTTATTTAAACTTTCAGTTGCTTAAAGGGATATTTCACAAAAAAAATTAAATTCTGTCATTAATTGCTGACCCTCATGTCGTTCCAAAGCCATAAGACTTTCGTTCATCTTCGGAACACAAATTAAGATATTTTTGATTAAATCCAAGAGCTTTCTGACCCTGCATAGGCAGTAATGCAACTGAAACATTTCCAGGCCCAGAAAGGTATAAGGACATGATTAAAGTAGTCCATCAGTGACATCAGTGGCGGCTCGTCGGGGGAGGCACAGCTTCCCCAAAATTTTGAGATGAAAATGGGAGAAGGACGATTTAATGTTAATAAAATTCACAATTAATTTCAGTTCATATCTCAGAACGTGTATTTTTTGTTTGTAATTTCACAGCTGTAATACCATAACAATGTTACTGAAGTTGGAAAGCGCCGCTTTTCTATCACGAATGTGCCGAATCTGCTGATGTAATTCAACCGCTAATGATAGAGAAGGGTAGGGGGAGGCGGGGGGAGAGCTGAGCTCTCGTGCCTCCATTGGTAAAAAAAAATTAGCCAATCAGCATCGAGTGTTCACTTTCAGCGCAGAGGAGTGTTGAGAAAAGAAACCTCATAGGGGAGGCTAGCCTCCCTTCTGGTATATCAACAAATCATCATAAAGATGTAAATTACGTGATATTAGATTGAACGTCTCCCGCTGCACTGATAATGTGCCAAGTACTTATGAGTAGCGATATTGAATATTTGATCGCCCTTTATTTTTAATTTAAAAATAAAGGGAGAACACGTCTAAGCTGGATACAGGCTAACGTTACAGCAGTCGGCTCTTTTAACAGACTTTTAAGAAGGGATGGATGTTTGCTTCAAGTGATAGACCAGGTAAGTGAAATTATATTATTTTGCCTTATGTGTGTCGTTTTCTGACTAAAAGCCATTTTAAAGTGGTTAAGCCAATAATAATAATAATAATAATCGTCAGGGATCCCCAGACCAATACAATTAGTGTGCCTCCTCTATTTTAAAACCCACGAGCCGCCACTGGGTTCAACCGTAATTTTATGAAGCTACGACAATACTTTTTGTGTGCAAAGAAAAAAAAATGACTTCATTCACAATTTCTTCTTTTCTGTGTCAGTTTTCACAGAATGTTTAGGAGAGTACCACGACACATTCGTGTGGTGGTGCTGACGCAAGAGCCGCCGTTCTGATGTAGACCGTCCATCTCTCTTAGTTCATCGTCTGTATATTCTGGTTCAAATAAGGCTGGACAAAAAAATTGCAAGTCATCCTCTCTGTTGAAATCTTCATATATGTTACGAAGACTGTTTTATGTACAGCGTGCGTCGTCTTCAAGCCACAGCGCATCCGGGTTCTACATCAGAATGCCAGCTCCTGCCTAGGGTTGGGTACCGAAACCTGGTGCCAATATGGCTACAGTACAGTCTCGGTTTACAAAAGGTCACGAGGGAGCAATCGGTTTCCCAACTACTGTAAAGTTTTCGCTGTGTTCACCACTCATCACACCACATCTGTTTCCTCCAGCGAAAATCTAGCCCTTAACCCATATGAACGCATACTTTATAAAACGATCATGTTGCTATTTTCATTTGAAAATTTTATATTTAATATAACACATATTACAGTGCATGTGGCATGCCATACAGTCATTCACAGAAGTGATTAAAGACAGTGACAGACAGCACTCAGTCAATTCACTCATTTGAACTAAATATCAGTGATTGACAGAGATACAGTAGAAACATTATGTGTGGTTTTGTATTAAATATTGTTTTGTATTAAATAACGACCCAGATGGTGAAATACATTTATTAGCCTTAGAGTAAGGGAAGCACAACTCAGGAAATTAGAGCATCCAAGGAGCATGTGAATGCTATGTATATTTATTTTAAATATTTTTAATGTTCTTTAATGTTATCCATCTTTTTTTTTTTTTTTTTGTGGCTCTTTTTTTAAAGTATCGGTTCAGGCACCGGTACCGTTTTAAAAGTATAGATTTGGCACCGGTATCGTAAAAAACCCAATCGATATCCAACCCTACTCCTGCCTTAGCAGGTACCATGAATCGTGTTACCCTTCTGAACGCACGGCAAAGACATGGAAGAGAAGAAATTGATGAATGAAATAGTTATTTTTCTTTTCTCAAAAGAAGTATTCTCGTAGCTTCATAAAATTACGGTTGAACCACTGATGTCACATGGACTACTTTAATGATGTCCTTATACCTTCCTGGGCCTCGGAATGTTTCCTTTGCGTTGCTGTATATGCAGGGTCAGAAAGCTCTCGGATTTCATCAAAAATATCTTAATTTGTGCTCCGAAAATGAATGAAAGTCTTACAGGTTTGGAACAACATGAAGGTGATTAATGACATGAATGACAGAATTATTATTTTTGGTTGAACTATCCCTTTAACAGACATTCAGATGTTTTAAGATCAACAATAAGCTTCCAAACATGTTAAAGTGATAGTGCATCCAGCAATGGAAATTATGTTATTATTTACCCAGTTCAAAACATATACGAGTTTCTTTCTTTGAGGGTGCAGTAAATGACAGAATTTAAATTTTTGTGTGATCTATCCCTTTAATTCATTACACGAGGGTATAAAAATTGCACGTTAGCTCAAAACAGATGTGAATAACTGATCTCCATGCTATACATAACTTATTTTTAGATCCATCTGAATTTACAAACAGGGATGAATAAATATTGCAAATAAATGAAACAAATTTTTGCATAGCAGGAACATGCGAAGCAACTCAAGTATGAGAATCTGTGTGCAACAAAACCTTGTCTTGACATGTTACTGGATATCAACACTATGATGAAGAAACCCTTTATTAAGATATTGTTTGATCAAGTTGTTTCCCCCTTTTACCCAAAGGAGACCACCTCTTTTACTTGTGTAAGTGTGTGTGGTCTCAAAATATTTTGAATTAACATCTTAGAATACATTACCTAAACAAGGACTAATGGAAAAACTGTTTTATGGAAATGGAGAAACCTTTTATTTATTTATTTATTTATTTATTTCTGAAACATGTTTAAACATTGTTTTCTCCTTTTCATGCCATAACAATCCTTCAACACCTTGAAAGGATACTAATCACAAAGACTTGACATCAGGGCTATAAAACAACACAGATATCTCACTTCCTCCATGTTGATATGGTGAGACTTGAGAGGTATATAATTCATGCCAGATATAGAGCTCAAATTCCCATATATCATTTATTCCAACTCTCAATCTGTCAACACAGGCTTTTACTCCTTTTATTTTTCTATCAAAAGAGGTTTCCTAGATCTACTCCAGTTTTTTTTCCCACTATTTACTTTTATTCAGTTTCAGGCCATTGGGACGAAGACTACAGTCATACGAGGCAAATTGTCAAGTTAAATCTGTTCAGCTGGTGGTGGAGCTCTGGATGATGCCCGAGACCCTGCATGCCACAGGGATTTCAAGCCTTCGAAGATTCGAAGAATGCACACACGCTGTCTTGGGGTGCAGTTGCAGTGACAACCCTTCAATGGAGCAGTCCTTTCTGTATGCCAAATAACAAAGGATTTATACCTCTGTAACTCATCACTAGCCCAGAGTCCAGACACACAGACTCAGGGATTCAGAGTTCACTGGGCAGGGATGAGACAGCGGCCTGCATTCATTTACAAGATTTGCACATGCACAGTTGTAAAGACCCTCAGATGAGCGAGAACAGTGGCTGACAGTAAGCCCTGAGGCTACTCGGAGAGGAACTGTAATTAGATCACAAGTATTCCATGCCTTTTTGGTATATTTGGAATGGCGGTTCCAAAAAAGGCATGTTGTTTTGTGAGCCCCATATCATCTAATAAGGGATTAATAGGCAGCACGACTGTCTGGCAGACAAAAGTGTCTGGAGTAGACCTGTCAGATGTGAAATTAAATATAATAAATAAAAATACATACATCCATACTTTCAATTATTATATATACATCTTTATTTTTTGTTCACAGTTACAAATCTATGCTTTTTTATATATAAAGTATTTACATTTACTCTATAATTGTAATTCATTGTGATCAAGTTTATTCAAATTTATTAAACTGTTATAAACATTTAATTTGTCACACACACCACACAAAATAAGACTACAGTGAAATTACATAAAATAAAATGAACGCAAGAACAACATATAAATAAAATAAAAAAATTTAGTCAGAACACAAATTTACATAAATCAAAAATAGAATTTAATAGAGAACATTTAATTGTAGCTTAAGCATAATGAACAACAGTGGCCCCAAAATATATTTTAACAAAATTATTAACAATTGTTAAACCAAGAGACATTAAAGCAATATAGCACAAATACTGTACACATAAAGGATCAAACAGATAGAACCAACCCAAAAATGAGACAAAAATTATGTGGACACTTTCTAGGACACAGACTTTAAGGAATTTATTCATCATTATTGTGATGAACTGCATCTCTTGTGAACTAATCTTCAGGGAAAAACGACAGTAGTTTCGAGAAAAGGTGGTTTCATATTTTGTTATTGCATATGCAGTGGTATGCCATATATTTAAGTGTGTTTGACTTTCTGAGGTTCTGTGGCCACTGTAAATATTAACAGCAACAGAAAATAAAGGTCTCAGTTGTGAAAATCAAATGTTTTTTTGTTTTTTGTTTTACCCACATTCATAAGCATTTGCTCAAATCTGAGACTGCCTTTTCAACCCAGTCTTTTTCCAAGCAGAGAGTGTTGTGCATTCTCAGCACAAGAGACTCTGACAGAAATGTGTTAGTGTTTAATTACATCATCCTTATCAACGTGATTTATGCCCTTTTAATTATCTCCTGGTTTGGCCTCCTCCAGCATGAGAGAGAAAGCAGTATTTATTTTTGGAGTATTTTGTGCTTTCGTTCAGCTTTCTATTCTCTTTTACATACTAGAACAGGGAGATGATGAATGTCTGTAAGTTTATTGCTAATAGTCTGCGTGAAATATTTCCCTACTAACTAGACAAGCTCAGGGAAAAACAGTCATATTTCTTTGGTTTCTGAGCCTCAGAACAATACTCATGGCTATGGCTCTGTAAGATCAGAGTGGGAGCCATAAGTGAAGCTAGGGGTAAAGATGAGGCAGAGAATTATACCTAATAAACCTCAATCTCACTCTCTACCATCTCTCTTTCAGCTCCTTTTTTCTTGGTGTACAGCAGCAATTTGAAGTAAAGTGAAGCCTATTGAAAAGCAATACATTATGGTCTTTTGACCCACCTCTGCCAGAATCTCGAAGAACATGAGTGTGTATACTTTCTAGGCTAAACACACATCAAGCGAAAAGCCGTTTTTGAACATAATGTCCTTTGTCACCCATGTTCATGCTTTGAGCTTTGGTGAAAATTCCTGCTGTCTGCAACTTAAAGCGAATGCATATTTTATCAAGGCTTTGCACCATGTGTGTTGTATTTACGACTCCTTCCAGGCTAGACGGTCCTCAGAGCTTTTGTGCATTATTTGCTTTCTATTCTCTTTTACATACTAGAACAGGGAGATGATGAATGTTTGTAAGTTTATCGCTAATAGTCTGCGTGAAATATTTCCCTACTAACTAGACAAGCTCAGGGAAAAACAGTCATATTTATTTGGTTTCTGAGCCTCAGAACAATACTCATGGCTATGGCTCTGTAAGATCAGAGTGGGAGCCATAAGTGAAGCTAGAGGTAAAGATGAGGCAGAGAATTATACCTAATAAACCTCAATCTCACTCTCTACCATCTCTCTTTCAGCTCCTTTTTTCTTGGTGTACAGCAGCAATTTGAAGTAAAGTGAAGCCTATTGAAAAGCAATACATTATGGTCTTTTGACCCACCTCTCTACAGTCATAATCTAAAAACACTGTGAAATCTAATCTTGAGCAAAACAAATATACATTATTTTTCATATTCACCAAGACTTTTTCTAATTGTTTTAGTTATACAGTGAAAAAGTAAATCACTTGAAGCATTTTCTAAGGGATTCATGCTGAGGAAACACAGCTGGAAATAGAGGGCTTGTTAAAAACCAGTTTGGATTATATTAGCCTGTGCCCTACCCCATGCAATGAGAAGTATGCTAAGCGCTCTGGCAGAATAATGTATCATGTCTAGAGTCGGAGCATATGTTACCAATTTAAAGGAAACATTCTAAAATCATCCATGGCCCTAAATGCAAAATGAGCTTTGCACCATAAGTTTGAAACAGGCAAACTCACGGCAACCATTAAGGTAACTGTTGCACAAAATGACATTGCTTGGTGAATTATATTTGGTAATGTGAATGCGGTGGCAATTGCTAGTAGGTCATCGGTATTGTTAGAAAGGCATGTAAAAACAAGTTATTGATTTTACAGGAAAGTTGTTCGGGCAATTTTTTTGGTAACTGTTTGTAATGCGTAATGTCTTGTTACTCAGTCACTCATTGTTATGCAGCTGGGATACTGCCAACATTAGTAGTCCAATGTCATGGTTTCTTTGAGACCTCAAAAAAGAACACAACCAATGTGTGCAGAATTTTAATTTCTTACGCTGACAGTAAGTCACACTGAAACATTTCATGTTCAGTTTTCAATGTGATTGCACTTTTTGATTTTCTTCAGAGTAATAACGTTCATGTTTATTCAATTCTCCTCAGGCATAATCTGAGACGAACACATCTTGAGGTTAAAAACATTTATCCTAGGAACGTTCTCTCAGTTCTTTGCAACTCATTTTGAGATGACATATTAATACACTCGCCATTGTCTTCTCTGATGTACACAATAGAATATCAATGATTCAATGGATTTAAAGATGTGACACTGTGAAGGCTGCAAGAAGTTTTACTGTGTAGCTCAAATGAAGCAGGGAAGAGAAGTCTCTATTCGCTAAAATAATAGATAGGGAGCCAATTTATTTTTATGGCCAATAAAAGGAAATAAATGTCAGTGCTACAGCCCCATGGTGAGTTAAACTTCCTTTTTTGCTTGTTTTGTTTTCATTAAGGGTCAAGTGTCAAACCCATGCAATATATTTATCCCATAATGCGGTTCCCAAAAGCTTCAATTTAGGCCTGGAGATGGGACAAAAACTCAGTCTACTATAAATACTGACAATGTATCATGATTTCCTTTGCCCTTGCTAAACCACCTGGCTACTAAAAAGAGTGCAAATCTGCAGCAAATTTCACAAAATGGAGTAATAATTAAAGATTTATTTGATAAACTACACTAGGTCACCAAACTTCTTCCATATAATGCATATAGTCACACATGTTCAAAATATACAATACTGTCATTTTCAGGCCAAGGTTATTTAGAAGGTACTGTAATAAAAAAAGCCTTATCCAGACATTTGTTTCCAGTCATTGTGAAAAAGTAGATGGCCTTGGCACAAAGGCAGGCACAGCACTGTGAGCAGTGAACGTTTTTGTCTCCTGTTTCTCTGGAGATTCAGGCAGTCCATCACTGTCATAAGCTCATTATTGATTAGAGCGGCTTCTGTGTGATGTATTCACAAACTAGCCTGTCCACCCCTCAGTGCTACACTGTAAAAAAATTCTGTGACATTTACGGTAAAAAAACCGGCAGCTGTGGTTGCCAGAACTTCACCATAAAAAATATGGTAGCAACATTTTAGGTTTTACAGACTTAACTTAAATTCACAATAAAACATAAATGCCAACGCATTGAAGTACTACCTTGTTTGAACCATTGTAATGCACTGATAACCACAAAAAATGCAGTGTAAAAAATAATCCGGTCAGCTGTGGTTGCCGGAATTTTACCATAAAAAAATATAGTAGCAACATTTTAGGTTTTACAGTTTTAACTTAAATTTACAGTTAAATATCGTAGTTACATTAACTGATATAATGTTAATATACCAACCTATTGAAGTACTGAAATCTGTTTTGTACCTTTGTAATACACTGATAACCAAAAGCAGGTGGTGATGAGAAAGTCACATGATGAATCAAAGCCCATCACAAACAGCTTTTAAATACTAACATATAAAGAAGGTTCACAGTGTCATTCACACAAACACTAAACACCATCATGGTAACACACAAGCCCAGTCTATTGGGTGAGGGGTCTGTGACGACTTGGTAAACTGATTTGTTAAATCAAATGAAAAATGGTGTCTGATTGGTCCAGACGCTACAATATTTTACTGTAAAATTACATTAAATGTAAATACATTTATTCACCGTATATAGTATGGAAACTATTAACCAATTAACAGGTTTTTACTGTAGCAGTTTTAGTCTTTTACTATTAAAATCACAATATTTTTTTTAATCAAGTAGTGAAAGTTTATCAAGTATTTCACTGATAAATGTAATTGTTGGAATGCAATTAAAAGGCGAGAGTATTTTTCCCATTAGTTGCATCAATGGCTTTGCCCTGCTAAAAAATAAATAAATATATGTATATATATATATATATATATATTATTGTATAATCAAAACAAGAGATTTTTACAAATTAATTTATTTAAATATAAAGGACAAAGATAATTTTAATTTTGTTTTATTATTTTAGTAACACTTTACGTCTCATTTGTTTACATTAGTTAATGCATTAGTTTACATGAACTAACAATGAACAATATGGGTTTAAAACATATGTGTATACCACTGTTCACTATGTTCATGATGGTTCACAGTGCATTAAGTAATGTTAATAGATAAAAATGTATTATGTTTAAATTAACATTAACAAATATTATAACGATTAAAAAGAATTGTTCATTGTTGGTTCATGTTAGCTAATGTAGTTAACAAATTAAACCTTTTGTAAAGTGTTATCATTATTTTTCTTATTTTGGTCTTGCTCATTTTTGGAGAACATGCACATTTAAGATAACAAAGAAATTCAGTTTACAGTGGGAAATTCATGAACCATATCAGTGCTCACTACTATTAAAAAACAATTTTACTTTACTTATAAAATACAATATACAATATTACAATATGCAATTATACATTTTAGTTAATTGTTAATGTTAACTAATGTAGTAAACAAATGGAAACTTTTTGTAAAGTGTTATTTCTTATTTTGGTCTTGTTTTTCCTTTGTTTATGATGTTAGTTAATGTCCTATATATGTGCCTACCTTTTCCCCTGATTTTTCTTAATGTTTGGTTTCTCGCTACAAAATAAAAAGTCTAGATAAAAAAAATAATTATTTTATGAAATAACTGACATCTACATAGTTAAGTGTTATTCTCTGTTGAAATGAGGAGGTTGTGTTGGTGTGGGCACACAGTGAGTGTCCGGGCAGGAGTCAGGATTGCTTTTCCATCCTAACCCTTTAAACACAGCCTCAAGCTTTGTACAAACAGCAGCAGGAAATTGCTGCAAATTGTGCACACCAGTGTGGGCATGATGCACTATTTCCTGCTGCCACAGAAGGCAACGTTCTCCCCCTTTCATCCCCTACAAAATCTGCTCATGTTTGCTGAGAACTCCCCCTGCTATCCTGCAACCTTTAGCATTCCCTCCCAACCATCACCACAAAAGTCTGTTTAATTAGTCTACGTCTCTAGAGGCACAGAGCCCCCTGCAACCCCAGCAAGCCCTGCTGTTCCTCCACTGAACAAACCTTGAGGCATGTTTGTTTTTCTCTGATTGACTTGTTGTGCCATAATTATCACTAAGTGCTTTAGCTGCAATTAAAACCCCCTGCACCAGTTTTCTTATTTGTTTGCTCATTTTAGGAGAACGTTCAGTGCCGCAGTCAAGATAACAAAGAAATTAAATTTACAGTGGGGAATTTGTGAATCACATCAGTGTTCATGCTTAAAAGTTTTACCATTTTAATTGGACACTTGCAAATTGCTTAAGAAAAAAAAACAGAAATGTTTTACAGAATGTTTTACAATATACAAACACAATTTAGTCTTATACGGTATACACTTTACCTTGAGATTAAACTTGTTAGCATTAGTTTACTACATTAGTTAACAATGAAAATATATATATATATACTGTATATATTTTTCAATTATTTTCATTTATTCATTTTACTTAGTTACTTTCAACATCTACTAATAATTTCTAAAATCAAAAGTTGTTTCTTATTAATATTGTTTAATGGACCTGAGCTAACATGAACTAACAATTCATTATTATTTTTTAATTAACTAATGTTATCAAGCAAGCAAATAAATAAATTGTACAAATATATTACTTATTGGTAATGTTGGTTAATGCATAATCTATCCTAGAAAATAGTATAATTTTTACACAATATGTATATTATATATTTCATAATAATATGATGTTTATACTATATATCTAATAAAATATAACTACTATAAATGACAAAAACATAGAACAAACTGAAGTGTAACCATATATAGTAATAATAGTTAACTATGCATTACCTGCATATTATGCATATGCACATATGCATATTATACATAAATGAAAATCTTAAGTCCACATAAAGATCATTGTGGATGGCAGATGTGACAGAGTGATTTGCTTGTTTGGCTGATTCTGTGATCAGGTGATAAAATGTGAATAATTGTTCTTGGAAGTTTGGACGGTGATGATTAATTTTCAGGAATGTTGAGGTAAAGTTACAGTGCAGCATGTTCAGGTCAAATTAGTGAGAGTGTCATGGCTCCTCTATGTAAGGCAGTTATGAAAGGCAAAAAACCCAGAGAGTTTGGTTAAACAACCCCCCCCCCATGTTTTTGAAAAATGCATTGCCTTTGAAGGGTGTTGTTACTGTCACGGAAACACCTGCCTCACCAGCCGAATCAACCTCCTACACCCGCTCACAGTCACCTGATTACTGATCACGGACACCTGCACCTACTTACCACACTAGTCAAATATTCACTCACCTCAGTCACTCGTCGGCTGGTCTCAAGGTTACAAGCTTCTCTCTATGGGTTCCTTGCCTCCCGATCTGCCTGTCAAGCCTCGGATTCCTCAGTTCTCGTCCGGAGGACAAAAGTGCCAACCCCAGATAAGACTGTGTTCTCTACTTCCATTTATTCCTAAGTTGATTCTTTTCTGTTGGAAGCTACTCCTAAGTTCCTTTGAATTAACTCCCCTACTTACGTTAACCTGTCTGTTTGCCTCTTTGTCCCGGATGTGACAGAAGACCAGCCCCTCAAAATTAAACGGATACAAGACGGACTCATGGATTCTCGGAGCACATCCTCACCGGAACCCTAACCCATCCGGACTGTCACCGCCTCCCCACCCGCCTGTCCCATGGCCCGGCCAGCAAGCTTTTGCTGCAATGTTCCCTCTACCTGGAGATGCAACCACACCTGTTTGTGACCGAGCGGGCCAAGGTGTTGTTCATTATCTCGTTGCTATCTGGACGAGCCTTGCAGTGGGCCGAAGCCTTGTGGAATACACAGATCCCGTGGATTCACTCGCTGGATGGCTTTGTGAAACACTTCCGGGAGGTATTCTGCCAATCGACTACAGAGGTCACAGTGCATGAGGAGCTCTTTCAACTGCGGCAAGCCAAGTTATCCATCCACAGGTATGTGCTGCGCTTGCACACTCTCGCCGCTAGCAGCGGCTGGAACGAGGCCGCCCTGCTCTCGGTTTTCCACTGAGGCCTCAACCTGGGCTTACGCCAACAGATGGCCATCTACGATGACACCGTGGGGCTCGACAGCTTCCTCCAAAAGGCGGTTCGCATCTCCCAGCACCTAACCGCGTGCCATACAGAATCGATCCCAGCTGCCGCTGCCTCACCCAGCCTCTCCGCTCCAGCACCAGAGCCCATGATCACGGATAGCTACCACCTCTCATCCACGGAATGATCTCGGAGACTCACCCGTGGCCTATGTCTCTATTGTGGATCCCAGGAGCACCAGCTCTGCTGCCTGGGGCCCAATTACCCAAAGGACACGTCTATCCACTGTCGATCCCGGAGAGAGCCACTATGGAGGAGTATGTTCAGGAAGCCTTGCAACAGGGGTTCATCCGCCCATCCACTTCACCCGCAGCGTCAAGCTTCTTCTTCGTGGGCCAGAAGGATGGGGGTCTGAGACGTTGCATCGATTACCGGGCCCTCAATGACCAGATGGTGAAGTTCGCCTATCCCCTTCCTCTGGTCCCTGTGGCCTTGGAGGAGCTCCGCGTCTTCAGCAAGCTGGATCTAAGGAGCGCCTATAACCTCATCCGCATTCGCAGGGGTGACGAATGGAAAACCTTTGTAACACCCACCTGGCACTATGAGTAGCGGGTCATGTCGTATGGGCTTTCCAACTCACCCCCCATATTCCAAAACTTCATGAATGAGATCTCCAGAGACATGCTCAACCGGTTCGTCCTCGTCTACGTAGACGACAATACTCATTTACTCACCCACTCTCGAAGCACACCGTCACTATGTCACCCAAGTACTCCAACGCCTCCGCCAACACCACCTGTATCTCAAAGCCGAAAATTGTGTGTTCCACCAATCCACCGTTCACTTCCTGGGCTACATCGTCACACCTGCAGGGGTGCAAATGGACCAGAGGAAGGTGGATGCCATTCGGAACTGGGCCCAACCGACTACCATCAAGGAGATGCAGAGATTCTTGGGTTTCTCAAATTTCTATCGCCGCTTTATCGCCCACTTCAATCAGTTGGCGGCACCACTTACCTCTCTCCTCCGGCAGAAGGCCAAATTACTCACCTGGACCCCAGAGGCACACCAGCATATATAAGAGTTACGTAAATGTTTCACATGAGTGGGTCGATATGAATACAATGATACATAACACATACTAAGTGTGTCACCTGTCATCCTGAAGTGAGTTAGTCTGGGTATGATGTTTTTTGTTGATGTTGTTAGCCAGTAGGCTATCTGTGGTATCAAGAGAGTGCAGGTGGTTCCAGGGATTGCCGGGAACTGTTATGGAG
>NW_015505488.1:822235-822550 GCF_001515645.1 Sinocyclocheilus grahami
ACCTTTGTAAAAAGGTGTAACTGATACTTAATGTATCAATTAAGTAGACTAAGTTTGATACTTGCAAGTCTCGGCTGTCTGAAAGAGAAAGAGACGCCCGTGGGGGGGTAGTAATGTCGGGTAATGTCACGGAAACACCTGTGTCACCAGCCGAATCAGCCTCCTACACCCACTGTCACCTGATTACTGATCACGGACACCTGCACCCACTTACCTCACCAGTCAAATACTCACTCACATCAGTCACTCGTCGGCTGGTCTTAAGGTTATAAGCTTCTCTCTATGGGTTCCTTGCCTCCCGATCTGCCTGTCAAG
>NW_015505488.1:822560-854196 GCF_001515645.1 Sinocyclocheilus grahami
CTTACATTAACCTGTCTGTTTGCCTCTTTGTCCCGGATGTGACAGTTACCTGGATTACCATTTTCTTTCTTTGTGTTTATTGGTTAATCACAAAACATAAGCGGTACTGTTTCTTTCAGTGTGTCAGTTCTGGACAGTCAGAAAACACATCAAAATGATCGATGGGACTCATTCATGAAACACGAGCAAAACGAATATCTGTGTAAATCCGTCTTAAGTTTATTCCTACGTAAAATTGTCACATTCAATATGACTGTTTACTTAAGAATAAACTTGAGTAGTTTACACCTAAATTCATTCTTGTTTTATGAATGAGGCCCTTTGGTTTCGTTTGCAAGGAGAAGAAAAAATTATAATTGTGGGAATTTTTATTTTTTTTTAACATTTGACAATTATAAATAATTAGGTTGATAAATGAAGAAAAAAATGTGAATATTGAATTAAATGTCTCATAAAAGGGCAAATATTAGTTGTTTTTTTTGTTTTTTTTTTACATTTTTGAAAATGTATACTCAGGCCATCCAAAAAAACTTTCATCAAAACATATTTGGAGAAATTTATTTAGTGATTATTTAATAGTGATTACATCACTTGTGGATTATTGTGATATTATTATCAGCTGTTTGGACTCTCATTCTGACAGCACCCATTCACTTCAGATGATCCATCGGTGAACAAGTAATGTAATGCTCAATTTCTCAAAATATGGGAAGAAAAAATTATGTGAAGAAATAAAATTATAAGTGAAGAAACAAAAATGAAGAAACAAACTAATCTACATCTTAGATGGCCTGAAGGTAAGGACATTTTCAGTAATTGTTCATTTTTGGGTGATCTATTTCTTTAACCAAACAAGCACAATAGCTAACATAGAAGCTATTGTATAAAATAATTATAATGTAGTTACATGACTTGTTTTTCTCTGATTGACTTGTTGTGCCATAATTATCACTAAGTGCTTTAGCTGAGTGGTTATGATTCTTATGTAAATCTTAAAAATTGATTTCCACTGTACGACTATTATTGAAAGAAAAAAACGAAATGGCAAGAGATAGGCACTGAAACACTTTTCATTTCCCTTTGATTAATGCATGAATATATTTGCCATCAAGCAGAGAACATGCTGTGTTGATGTTTTTTTTTTTTACAGCAGTTGTCCACTTCAGCAAATAATTCTTCCTCAATGACAGAGAACCCATCCCGGATGGTCTTTAATATTAATGTTGCTTTATTTTGCACAATGCTGCATTGATTTTGTTGTTTAGCTTTGCTTGTTTTTAAGGCGCTGAAGCAGATATCTCCCAGTGGAAATCTAAAATCGCCATGAGTTAAAACAACAGCTCAGGGCGATGTTCATTGACAGAGAGTGGCTCACAGACAGGACCCATCATTTGACTTTCCTCTAGTTTAAATGCCTTCAGCTCAAATTAACGCCACACACACTCTGGCCTCTGTCGCCTCTGGCTTGCTTAGTTGGGGACACTTCATTTCCAGTGATATCATTGACATGATTGCAAAGATACTGTTTAAACTGAGCTGGATGTTGACATCACTGAATTCAATGATGAACTGTCTTTAACTGAAAAATTAGTGTTTACTATTGTCATTTTGCATTATTGACACTATTTTCCTAATTAATGCTGTTCAGTTGCTTTGACACAATCTGTATTGTTAAAAGCGCTATATAAATAAAGGTGACTTGACATGACTTGACTCTGCCTGACAATTTCTGGCCAAAAGGAGGTATGTTTATTAGCTTAGCTTTCTCATTCACTGAAACTGATTTGAACAAAAGCCATCATGCATATCCTTGAAAATAATTAGAGAGTGGCATATTTATTCTGCATGATATTACGGTGGTGTTTTTCTTCTAGTAGCTACATGTATGCAGTGCCTCACTGTTTGCTGTTGATGTGATCTTTCTTCCATATGAAAATTTTGTCACTGCAGACAAATAATATCTGCTTTCAACTTATGTTAGGCATGGTGAGAAAAAAGACAACATGAAAACATAACCTCATCTTTTCAAGTGAAGCAAAGCAGTATGACTCACAAGGACAGCTTAAATTACACCTCAGTTTTGGAGAGCAATTCAATAGGAAGTGAATCAATCTGAGGATGAATTGTCTCACCACATCCTGAGCAGCAGACACCTGATCTAGCCAGAGGGAGGCTGCAGTAATGTGCCAGTAATACAGTCAACACAAGACAGCTGCACATTTCCATATGTGCTCTCACCATCGTTCTGTAAGGACAGCTGAATACATTGAGCTCAGATCATGTCATTTCATAAACATGCCATTTTTTTTTAATACCTGACTGATTTCACAATACACTGAGGATTTAATCTGTTGAAACCATTGTGTTTTGCGAACAAGGAAAAGCAGAATAATCTCACACTGAAACATAATTACTAAAAGGTAATGTGTTCCCTTGAAATTTCACATCAACATTACTATTTAACTTAAAGTGACTTTTTGAAGATCCTTAGCAAGGGGCTATTATTGAACTTTAGGTGGGCAAATGTCCAAACAGCACATGAACATCTACTTAAACGTGGCTTTAACAATGAATGGATTCAGATGTAACTATCCAGAGCAATTCAAAGATGGCAAACATAGAATAAAGTCATAAAATGTTTTGGAAAAAAATAAATAAAAAAACATAAAAAATAGTGCATGTACGCAATTGAGTTCAAATTAAATGCCATATGTTTTTATATTTCCTTGCTCATGCATTTTCATTGTTTAATCTTATGATTGTGGGGTTTCATTAACTGTTTTGTCTGTATGAATAAGAGATAATAGGGAATGTTTATGGAAATTCAAGGTTTATGGGATGTTGTTGTGAAGCAGTATAACAGTTTGATTTGTGCTGGTCAGGCGAAGTCTGAGCATTGAAACATTCACAACTAAGATTATTCAATAAACTGCACTTTTTTATTATCATCACATGGTCTTCTTCTGCTCTTCTCTGGCTTTACTCTGTCAACTCGTGGCTGATAGAAGACTGTTAATACAGGTTTGGGTACCAGACAAAACACTGGTTTTGGGTACCAGACAGGACTTGATGTTAATGGGTTTTGGGTATAGACAACCCTGCTGACTAGCTGTTCAGATCCCAGACAAAACGGATATTTTCTGATAAGATCTGTCGTCCAGGGCTGGATCTTAATTATCTGGCATGGAGACTCGATCTAACGCCTTGCATCTCTTTATTTCTGGCTCTGAATGTTAATAAAACTTCTCAGTTGATCCATTTTTGCAGCTTTGTTTCAATAAATGGTCTAAATTGACTGGGGATGGATGGAGCTGTGCATTGTGTACCTGAAAGTGTGTCAAGGGAGCACTTAAAAAGCTTTTAATTCAAAAGAGCAAGGACAAATTCAGAAGGAAAATCCATGATATGGTCTCTTCAAATTATGAGGAATAACTGTGGCCATCACTTTCTGTCAAGAGATCAGCTTGTGTCAGACTGAAAAAGAAGATTGTGTAGAAAGACACAGCAAACGGTTGAAGCATAACAGTTTATCTGTCAAGCATGGCAGGCGTAGTTTGGTACATTCAACTGAGACTTTGCCCGACTCGTCTGTTTTGAACTCAACTTGACACTTAGTGAGGCATTCTGTGTACACAGATGTTCCCTTTCAGTCGGTCACTCCGAGTCACGTTGGTGACTGATGAATTGGGATCCCTCGCAGTCGGTCACTCCGAGTCACGTTGGTGACCGACAAATTGGGATCTCGCTTAGAGAGACCAATCCACTTTGAGTGTAAACTAAACGAGCCAATGCACATTGGCATGCGATGATTGCATCCAGCTGCCGCTAATCACAGCATGAGCATAAAAAGGCAGCTGGTTCAACGCATACCAGCTTTTCGCTTCGGAGCCGAGCGACAACATCGTTCTGCTCTTACCAAACTGCTTCGTGTGTGACGAGTCTAGCGCTCTCTCAGGAGCTTTTTCTGTTGGCGGACGGCGCTTCAGCGGTGGTCATTCCTGTGTCGAGTGGGTTGCGCACTTCAGGCTGCACTACCCCCTGTCGTGCTGCAAAATGGCCGTTTCCCCTGTGCGTCTCAGCACGTAAAAGAGCATTTCCCTAAAAGAGCCAATTTCTCTAAAAGAGTACAATAAGCGGGTGCGTCTTTGTAAAGACGACAGATCGTCTTTTTAAAGATGCCGTTTCACCCGTGTGTTTCTGGGTGCGGTCGTTACCTGGCGCCGGGTGATGGTCACAATCGCTGCCTCACGTGTCTGGGCATTAAACACGCTAAGGTGGCGTTCGCGGATGAGTCATGTTCCCATTGCAGGAAGATGACCATGTTGGAGCTGCGGGCCAGGCTCCGTTTCCTCCAGGGGGGCGGAGCTCCGTTGCCTCTGCCGCAAGCTAGTGTTCGTCCCACCACTCCTCCAGCTTTCCGCAGCCAGCCAAGCCGCCGAAGGAATGCGCTGGGCCCTCTTCAAAGAGCGCACCAGCGGTATCCCTTGGGGCTCCTCCTGATGACCAGATGTCGATCACTGCATCGGAGGGAGAGCTCTCTGGAGAGGAAGATTTGGCTGCGCTGCCGCCCACCGGGACGGTGGCAACACCTGAATCGGATCCGGAGATGTCGGCTATGCTTTCCCGGGCCGCCGAGAGGGTAGGGCTCGAGTGGAAACCTCCACCGCGTCCCGAGCCCTCGAGGTTGAACGATTGGTTTCTTGGGGTGCTTGCGCTGTTCTCAGCGCCCCACCTCGGTGCCTTTCTTCCCGGAGGTGCATGAGGAGCTCACCAGGTCATGGACGGCCCATTTTACTGCCGGAAACTGACCTGCTGGTTCTTCCTCCCTCACCACCCTCAACGGTGGTGCAGCTAGGGGGTATACAAGGGTCCCCCCGGTGGAGCGGTCGGTTGCGATGCAATTGTGTCCTAATACCGCCTCCACCCGGCAGGGTGAACCGTGCCTCCCCTCCCGGGTCTGTAGGTACTCGTCTAGCCTGTCCGGCGATGCTTATACGGCCTGTGGAGAAGCTGCCTGCGCCTTACACGCTACGGCGTTACTGCAGGTTCATCGGGCCAAGGCACTGAGGGACCTGCACGAGGGTGGTCATGATCCGGAAATGTTCTGAAAGAGCTCCGAACTGCAACTAACCTCGCACTCCGAGCAACGAAGGTCACTGCGAGTTCTCTGGGTTGTGCGATGTCCACACTTGTGGTCCAGGAGCGCCATCTCTGGCTGTGTCTGGTTGATATGAGGGACGCCGACAAAGTTCGGTTCCTTAATGCCCCTGAGTCCCAGACCGGCCTCTTCGGCGACGCGGTCGACAGCTTGGCCCAGCAGCTCTCGGCTGCACACAAGCAGACTGAGGCGGGTCGTCACACCCAGCCCTGGCGGGCAGCTGCTGCCTCCACCCCAGCCTGCTCGGCGCCTGCTCCCGCGCCGCATCCGCAGCAGCGCCGTGGAGCTGGGTGTAGGCAGGCCGCCCCCCACCCGTCCAGGCCCCTGTCAAACCTGGCGGTGAACGAAAGAGCGGGACGGGTGACCCAGAGAGGGAGGAAGCTGCTCTTTGGGGGATGGTGAAGGCACCTCTCCCTCCCCCGGAGGAGGGCCGGATGGAGAATCTGGAAATCTCGACGAGAGCGCGGTTTTCTCTATCTCTGGGTCCCAGGAGGGCACGGAGAATCGCGGACGGCCCGACACCGGACCTCACTCATCCTCCACCTTCGCCGGCCAGCAGCAGCGGGTGGTTCGAGAGTGTCAACAAAGGTCCTACTCACGCACCCTCTGCCAGCCTGTGGAACCAGGTAAGCGTTGCACCGCACACTCAGACACCTCTCTGGTCCGATCACAAGCCGCCCAAGTTGGGTCCCTGCATTCCACCTCGCTGCCCCACTGCGGGTACAGCAGGTCCCGCGGCACTTACACCGCTAGGGCTATTGCATATGAGATCGCTTCAGCACTGGCTTCATGACCGAGTCCCGAGGTGGGCGTGGCAGCGCGGCACTCACCGGGTCCAAGTTACACCGGCCTGTCGCCAATCCTTCACCCCGTGGTCAGACCTTACGTTCCTCCGGGCAGGAGTGCCCCTAGAACAGGTCTCCAGGCATGCTGTGGTTTACAGAGATGCCTCCACCACCGGCTGTGGGGCCACGTACAATGGGCACGCAGTGCTGGGGGTTTGGACGGGACCCCATCTGCACTTGCATATCAATTGCCTAGAGTTGTTAGCAGTGCGCCTGGCCTTGAACCATCTCAAAGTGCGCTTACGGGGCAAGCACGTGCTGTTACGAACGGACAACACAGCGACCGTTGCGTACATCAACCGACAAGGTGGTCTGCACTCCCGTCGCATGTCGCAACTCGCCCACCACCTCCTCCTTTGGAGTCAGAAGGTTCTGAGGTCACTTCGTGCCATTCACATTCCGGGTCTGCTCAACTGTATGGCCGACAAGCTGTCATGAGCTACGCTCCCGGGAAAATGGAGACTCCATCCCCAGACGGTCCAGCTGATTTGCAGACGTTTCGGAGCCGCTCAGGTAGACCTGTTTGCCTCTCCAGAAACCTCTCACTGCCAGTTGTTCTTCTCCCTGACCAAGGGAGCTCTCGGCATGGACGCACTGGCACACAGCTGGCTGCGGGGCCTGCGCAAGTATGAGTTTCCCCCAGTGAGCCTTCTCGCACAGACGCTGTGCAAGGTCAGGGAGGACGAGGAGCAGGTCCTCCTTGTGGCACCGTATTGGCCCACTCGGACCTGATTCCCTGAACTAATGCTCCTCGCGACAGCCCCTCCCTGGCAGATTCCTCTGAGGAAGGATCTACTGACTCAGAGACGGGGCACCCTGTGGCACCCACGTCAGGACCTCTGGAAACTTCATGTCTGGTCCCTGGACGGGACGCGGAGGTTCTAGGTGACCTACCCCAAGAGGTAGTTCACACCAACACTTCGGCGAAAGCTCCGTCTACGAGACACGCTTACGCCTTGAAGTGGAACTTGTACATCGAGTGGTGTTCTTCTCACCGAGAAGACCCCCGGAGATGCCAGATCAGAGTTGTGCTTTCCTTTATTCAGCAAGGGTTGGAGCGAAGGCTGTCTCCCTCCACCCTTTAAGTCTATGCCGCTACAACAACAAAAAACGATTGCTGCTAACCATGACCCCGTGGAAGGGAAGTCGGTAGGGAAGCATGACCTGGTCATCAGGTTCCTTTGGGGGGTGAGAGGTTAAATCCTTCCTTGGGACCTGTCTCTGGTGTTTAAAACACTACAGCAGGGCCCATTTGAGCCTTTTGCAGTCAGTTGAGCTAGAGTTTCTTTCAATGAAAACTCTGCTCCTGCTTACACTGGCCTCCATCAAGAGGGTAGGGAACCTGCACACATTTTCAGTCGACGATTCGTGCCTAGAGTTTGGTCCCAGGTAATCCTGACCCCGGCCCGACTATGTGCCCAAGGTTCCCACTACTCCCTTCAGGGATCACGTGGTGAGCCTGCAAGCACTGCCCCCGGAGGAGGCAGACCCAGCCCTAGCTTTGCTCTGTCCTGTTCGAGCCTTCAGAGGCTACGTAGGCCGGACACAAAGCTTTATGACCTCAGACCAGCTCTTTGTCTGTTACGGAGGCCGGCAGAAGAAAAAGCACCATACATTATTACAGCAAAATAATACACTGCGAGATAAATGTTTTCTGGGGCCTAGACAGACAAATAGATATACAGTACAGTTCAAAGGTTTGGCATCAGTAAGATTTTTAAAGAAATTTATATTTTTTATTGACAGTAAGGACATTTATGACTTTAACAGTTACAAAAGATATCCTTTTTTAAATAAATGCTGTTTTTCTTTCTATTCTATTCTATATATATATTTTTTTTTTTTTACAGTTTCCACAAACATATTAAGCACCACAGCTGTTTTTGAGCACCAAATTAACATAGAATGATTTCTGAAGGATCATGTGACACTGAAGACTGGAGAAGAATTAAGCATGGCTGCTGAAAATTAATTTTGGCATCACATGAATAAACTAAATTTTTAAATATATTAAAATAAAAAAACGGTTATTTTAAATTGTGATAATATTTCACAATATTACTGTTTTTACTGTATTTTTGATCAAATAAATGCAGCCTTGGTCATAAGAGGTACAAAAACATTAAGAAATGTTACTGACCTCAAAGTTTTGAATGTTAGTGTATATATATATACCTGTTCTATATGCTGTCAGCTCACATTAAAATATATTTTAGAGATAAATTTTGAATTATTTAACAGCTGGTTTACATCTACATCTTTTAGGTGCCATGTTCTCTCATGTTCATGTTAAGAACTTAAACTGAATTAAATCCAAACTGCAACTCAAGCAAGTAGCAAGATCACAGTTGCACATGAAAGACATCAAACTCTCAGATACCTGTTCTATATGCTGTCAGCTCACATTAAAATATATTTTAGAGATAAATTTTGAATTATTTAACAGCTGGTTTACATCTACATCTTTTAGGTGCCATGTTCTCTCATGTTCATGTTAAGAACTTAAACTGAATTAAATCCAAACTGCAACTCAAGCAAGTAGCAAGATCACAGTTGCACATGAAAGACATCAAACTCTCAGAGCTAAAAAGCATCTGCAACACTTTTCCTGCTATACTGTTTAATTGAAAAGTCTCATGAAGCTGTTCATGCGCAGAGGTTTATTGTAAGTAAATCATGATCTTTAGCTCATTCACGTTTATAATTTAAATAGCTACAATCGAAAAACAATAAGTATTTGCAGACAGTAATAAAGATAATGTAAACCAGGAACTCTGCACAATGTGACATTGCTGCAGCATGGAATCGAACTGCTGGTTCGTCTGGTCAGAGGAGAACTGGCCCCCCGACTGAGCCTGGTTTCTCCCAAGATTTTTTCTCCATTCTGTCACCGATGGAGTTTTGGTTCCTTGCCACTGTCGCCTCTGGCTTGCTTAGTTGGGGACACTTCATTTCCAGCGATATTGTTGACTTGATTGCAAATGATTGCAAGTTTAAAACCCAGCAACACAACTGTAGCTGTCTGTATAATTTTACAACAGCAACAGTGCTTTAACAAAAATGCAAAACAGCAAGACTTATTTGACATCAAAACAAAACAAAAAAAAATGCTGTCTAATCGCTCTCGCTGTACTTAGATGTCATACACAGAATGGTCTGTGCAGTGCTGCTTCAGTCAAAAACCTTTTGTGTTTTATTAGGAGATGCACAACAGTTCTTCTGTGGCTTTATAGGTAATATTTTCACTTACACAATTTAGCAAAATCAGACAATATTGTGTCTAATATAAATCACAATATTAACTTCTTATTACTGAATTGTTGTAAATAAATATCACATTTGGAACTGGTAAGTATTAAAAAAAAATGCTGGGAAATCACTTCATGTAGCCCCAAGAGTGATTACTGATAAACTGTCTGAAAAAAGAAAGTCAAGTTTTAGAGAAGAAGAAAAAAAATCACCCACTGATTTTCAAAGCTGCTAAAGACTTTCTACTTCGAGGATCTTGATAGAAATGCAGTGGAGTGAAAATTACAATATTTGTCTTTCAAATGTAGTGAAGTTAAAGTCATAAGTTTCCAGAAAAAATAATACTCAAGTAAAGTGCAGATACTCAAAAAGTGTACTTAAGTACAATACTCATGTAAATGTACTTATTTACTGTCCGCCTCTGCAACTGAGATATGTGATATAAACTCATAAAATTCCTTTTTGTTGGATTATATGAATGAGGGAGATTCACAAACACCCCTTTGAGACATAGCTGCATTAAATGAGGTTATATTATGTTGTAGAGGAAGGATAAACGGTGGATTTCTCTCCAGGGACACCAAGAGTTTTCCCAGACAGCAGGCTATGTTGATATAAAGCTTTATGAAATGTAATTCATCACTGTGCTACCCTGAACACTCTTCGCTGAGGCTGCTGGGCCTGAGCCTGACCGATGGGTCTTGTCACAACGGTGGAAGGTCTTAAATTAAAGTGTGACGCTCTCCGCTTCTCTTGTACACATCATTTATCTGGTTAGTCTGGAGCAGAAACTGTAATAGGATCAGAGGCGGACAGTAACTAAGTACATTTACTTGAGTATTGTACTTAAGTACACTTTTTGAGTATCTGTACTTTACTTGAGTATTATTTTTTCTGGTGTTTAGTTTGGTAAAGGTAATGAGAGAAAGGAAACCTTGCTCTGTTTTAGCTCTTATAGCTGTGTAATCTATAATAATTTTAACCCTCTGGATCCTCACATAGGGGTCACACTTGTGATACTCAGACAATAAAAAAAAAATTCAATTTTTTTTACATTTACATTTTATTTTTCAATAAATACTGTTAAACAGAGCAAATGTATTCAAAATCCAATGCATGTAAGGCAGCTTGTTGCCAGGTGGTGGGAGAAATAAAGAAAATCATATGTAATACCATGGTTAAACCACTAGATGCCTGTATACTGTATAAATATATAGATGGTGCTGTGCATTCTCTAGTTGACTGTAAGGGTGTTTTCAGACATAATTACTTACTTTTATTAGGTTTTGCGTGTGGATACACAGTCAAACCAAAAATTATTCAGACACCAGATATGATTTTTGATATTTTTTTTACTAGTGGGTGCAGGACACTGTAGTCCATTTATGTAAGTGAGGATAGCTAAATAAAGTAAACTGTGACATATTATACCCAAAAATTCTTCTTACAGTGGACTACCAGTGACCTTGATTAAAAAAAATGTGGGACCAAAAATTATGCAGACACTTTGACTTGACCATGTTTTGCCTAAGTGTTATCTGACATTATCAAGATGAATTTGTTCTGACACAGTTTAACTCTGAGTTCTTGTCATATTTTATTACCATTTTCTAAACTATAGCGAATAAACTGTGATGTGTGAAATGTTGAAGGTGTCTGAATATATTTTGGTTTGACTCTACAGTATATATTTACACATTATCTACATTGCGGCCAATTTGTAGATTATTTCCCAAATAAATTGCTCTGTATTTTTTTATATTTTTCGTATTCTCTTTCATTTCCCATGGTGGTCATTTTGACCGCAAAATTTACAAGTGTGACAACTTTTAAGACAGTTTTAGCTTTTTCTAACGTCTATGTGTGTGTGTGTGTGTGTGTGTGTGCGTGTGCAACAAAAGACACCTTGTTTTATTAAAATTTTTCCATCTAAAATGACCGAAGACCTGAGGATTCATCATGAACCTCTGTTTGAAAATTTCCATTTAAAGGGTTACTCCTCCCCAAAATTAAAATGTTGTCATTAATCACTTACCCCCATGTCATTCCAAACCCGTAAAAGCTTCGTTCATCTTCGGAACACAATTTAAGATATGTTGGATGAAAACCAGGAGGCTTGTGACTGTCCCATTGACTGCCAAGTAAATAACACTGTCAAGGCCCAGAAAAGTATGAAAGACATCGTCAAAGTAGTCCATCTACCATCCGTGGTTCAATCTGAATTTTATGAAGCTACAAGAATACTTTTTGTATGCAAAGAAAATAAAAATAATGCCTTTATTCAGCAATTTGTCTCCTCCGCGTCACCGTAGCACCATTTTGGAGAGTATCCACTGAACGCAAACTGCGTATGCTGTTCTGTCAGCCGCACCACAGGGATACGTTTTCTACGTTTATTTACGCGGAGGAGACTAATTGTTGAATAAAGTCGTTATTTTTATTTTCTTTGCGTACAAAAAGTATTCTCGTAGCTTCATAATATTCAGATTGAACCACTGATGGCAGATGGACTATTTTGACAATGTCAATGCCTTGACAGTGTAATTTACTTGGCAGTCAATGGGACAGTCACAAGCCTCCCGGTTTTTAATCTTAAAATGTGTTCCAAAGACGAACAAAGCTTTTATGGGTTTGGAACGACATGGGGGTAAGTGATTAATGACAAAATTTTAATTTTGGGGTGGAGTAACCCTTTAAGCTTCTCAAATTAAACCCAATATAATTAATTAAGCAAAGTAGCTTGTAAACATGACATGAAAGGTTCCTACTGTTAACTCCTGCCATATTGACGCATACAGCAGTTACCCAACCCACCCAGGTGCACACACCCTTCAGGATATATGCCGAGTATGGATGTCTATTTCAATGTTAAGTGTTTCTCCCCTCCTGCTGAAAGTGAGCCTTGTGCCCCTGAGGATTTCCTCCAGTCGGCCCTCTTAATAAATAGATGACTTCAGGACCTCTCCACTGCATACACTACACTGTTTTGCACTCCAGTGCACGACTCACTTCTGAGGAAAGCACAGAACAGGTCTAATTTCAACATCTGATGTGGTGATATGACTGCTTTAGTCCATTAAATTCCTAACAAAAAATACTGCTAACACTTCACAGTAAGGTTCAGTTCATAAGGATTAGTTAATGCATTAGGTATCACTTTTTATAGTCTGTGATTAAGATTAATTCATGAATCATTGAGTCATGAAATGTATTAGCATACATAGAAATGAACATTCACCAAGATTAATAATTGCTGTAAAAGTAGGCATGAATGTTAGGCATTTTGTAAAAGCATAGTGATAGCTCTCAATGTTTTGATTCAGATTCATATTTTAGTTTGCTATTAAAATCTATTCATTATTTTGACGTTTTACCTGTTCCTTTCCCTTCATAACCTGCACTTTCAGTGCAAGTAACAGCCCAGCTTCAGCCACACCTCTGTGTAGCACATTTTTCGTGTCAGCAGGTGACGGTTGTGTTTTTGTTTGTGCTAACTAAACAAAAGTTCGTAGTTGCTAGGCACACACAGGCCCTAACCACAGACTTGTCCAATCAAAAGTTCAGAATTGTTTTTGTTACCATGGCAACGGTTTGTCCCGACATGACTGCATATTTTTCCCTGAAAATAAGTCAAATTCTAATCAAGAGCATTTGTCCGTTGAAGGGGACCATTTATTGCTGCTACAACAAAATTTGTGACCCAACATATCAACACAGAATGTCCAGTGCAGGATTGCATTTATTACAGTTGTTCAGATAAAGCCTTTAGTTAGTCTGAGGCTTTAGTTGGTTCTGTTAGTTGGTAACTATTCAAAAAAGACAGTCAATACATTTGGTTTGGTTTTAAAAATGTAATGGCATATACCATATATACCACAATAACATTGTTTCAGAAACATTAAAAGATCTTCCCAATCCCAAACTTTCGAACAGTAGTGTAAATATATAGTAATAGATATACTGTATACTCATGCATATTAATATGAAAATTGCATGACTATGCAAAGTGAACAGTGCAGATAAACATGAAATACAATAAAAAGTGCACTAGATTCAGTTGTTGAGGTTGTGAGTGGGATGAAGTGTTTAGTCAGTTTAGTGTTTACTGCTTTGTCAATGTTGCACTGCTTGACAAAAAGCTTATGTAGTGATGTTGTCAAAACGTCACCATCATTAATTAGGTGGCCAATGAGCGACTGCCCAGTTAGGGTATATAAGTTGTTTGGTTCTGCCTCTTGGAGTGTGTCATGGTTGAAAGCCCGCTCCTTCCCTCCTGTTATGGCCTTCCATGTGTGTTGTTAGGCTGCTGATATGTACTGTGTGCATGTGTTGTTTGCTCTCAGTGTGGTGTGCCTTCACGGCCCCCATTGATTGTGGACTCGCAGTGTAACATAGCCCAGGTTGTAGCACCAGCTGTTGTCGCTGTCACCTTTTAAAGAGGAGCCTTTAAAGAGGTTGTTGTATGATCCTTAGATCTGTGGTCATGAGCATTACACCATCGTATTAACGGGTTGAGCGGGAGCGGTAATTAATACAGCTTGTTTCCTATTCTGCATTGTTTGAGCCACGCTGTTGCTTTTGGGAGTTTAATTATGTCCATTTCTAGTATTCAAGTGGGCTTGATGTTTGTTCGTTTAATTGTTTGTTTTTGATTTGGTTTTGAGTGATTTGTAATTTAGTTTTCTCTTACTTTGTGAATTATTTTACAAAAGTTGATTGTTTTCTTTTGTTCCTTTTGTTGTGAATATGGACATTCAATTTGTGGTTTATTTTTAATGTGATGTTCTCTTTTCCTTTGCTTGTAGGAGTGGAGTGCTTCCGGGAGCGGGCTGGGTTTTGACAGCACCACAGACATTATTTCACTCGGGGTGGCCATTTTTGTGTGTGTGTCACTATTGCTGTGTTACTATTTGCAGTGAAGCTTGTGGGTGTGATTGTTTTCTTTTGCATACCTGGTTCTGTTATATTCACCCACTTCTCCTATAGGAAGACTCCGCTTTCTATAGCATTAGTATTTGGATGTTTTCTGGTTTTTTTCTTTTTTTGGACCCATGACATTGGTGTGTGCCGGCTGTGGGTTTTAAATTAATATCAGCCAATTCTTTTAGCTTTAATAAAAAATTGTTTGTACGGAGATTCACGCCTCTTGCTCTTTTCATGTGGAATGTATTCGCGTGTCCTTATTTGGGTTATTTCCCCCGGTATTTCTGGGTGGCGTAGTCGCTACAACTGGGCCTCTTGCTACACTTAATAAAACGGCTTGCAGCCACGTTGGTGGGGGTCTTGAATGATGGACTGGGTTTTAATTATTTATACTGTATTTAAAAAATATCTGCTGTCAAGTTTGGCTTTGGATATTATGGATCACACAATGCTCTTTTTACGACATTATTCTGTCAGTAGACTAGTAAATGGACTGACTCTAACAATAGGTAGTTGGAGTAAAACAGTCCTGCTCAAAATATTATTTGTATGTTTCTGTCAGGAAGGAAAACTTGCACAATACCATAGGAATAACCGGGACCAGCAAGTTATTGCACCTCCTAAATTAATATTCCACACACATGCAGGGTTGTGTTATTGTGTGTGAATAAATTCTACTACCCACATCATAATACCTCCTGGAATTCTGTCTGTATGTTGCTGAAATCCAAAACAATACATATTGCACTTTCTGCTCAGCTTGCCACCTCGAATAAACATCCAGATTAATTAAATTGGAGAAGCAGACTGACTGGGTATTGATGTAAAATATTGTAATGTACACTAACCTATCATTTGCAGAAAATCCCCATGTTTCCTTGTTTTTCTTTCTAGATGCTTGTCATGGATATAACAGAAGCGGTGACCAGATCTGCCAGCATTGTGTCATCAGAAAATTGACAATCACATTCTCAAAGTTGGATCTATATGAGAGGAAATTCAGGATCTAGCTACTTATGAAGATGTTGAGTTTCACAGTTTGAAGTTTTGTGTCAAGCTTGACAGGTTTTGATTGCTGAACTACCGTTCAGAAGTTCGAGGTTGGTAAGATTTTTTATTTATTTATTTAAAGATGTTTTTGAAAGAAGTCCCATGTTCATCAAGGCTTCATTTATTCGAACAAATATATATATATATATATATATATATATATATACTGTATATATGTATTCACAAAACTCCATTAAACAACAGGACATTTCAATGAAGCTAAATTCTTTCTTTATCACTGTGTTTCTGAAGAATCATGTGACACTGAAGACTGGAGTAATGGCTGCAGACAAATTCAGCTTTGCCATCACAGAAAGAAATTACTTTTTAAAACACACACACACACATATATATATATATATATATATATGTGTGTGTGTGTGTTTTAAAAAGTAATTTCTTTCTGTGATGGCAAAGCTGAATTTGTCTGCAGCCATTACTCCAGTCTTCAGTGTCACATGATTCTTCAGAAACACAGTGATAAAGAAAGAATTTAGCTTCATTGAAATTCAGTGTAGCCTTGTGATTGCTTATAGCAGCTGAGGAGGTCATGGCAAGGAGATGACAAACATCTTTCCTTCTTTTTTTCTTTCTTGTATATGCAATTTTGGGTTTCTGATGTTAATTTTGTATGGATACTGGGGACTTTCTCTGGAATCTGGCATAGTATACCTCATATTTATAGTACAAAACCCATTCTGAAATGTACAAGTCATCATCCTAAAACATTGTCTTCACTTATGGAAAGTGGAACTTCCTGGAAATGTCAAATGTCCTGCCTGGCTGGGTGGAAATGATCAGCAAACCCAATATCTACAGCTAACAGAGACTGACTGAGTTGTTTAATAATGTCCTGTTGTTTAATGGAGTTTTGTGAAACCAGTTTGTTACATTGCAACATTAGTTAACAGGCAAACGGCAAACATCCCATATCAGTTTTGATGCTCCAACATATACTTAATACAACACTAATGCTTTCAAGACGAGAGACAATATCAGTAGTAAATAAGATACATTTAGATAAATAAAAGAAGCACAGCTGATACTCTTGGTATTTGGCCTAATTTTGGGTTTGCTTTTGGCTATGAGCTTGCACAGAAATGAACAGCACATGAAGAAGCAATTATATGAGATTAGTCATCAAATTTACAGATACACATTTATATTTGTTTTAACATTTAGAAACTTAATGACTTTAGAAAGCAAGACAGTTCAACTTCAGTATAATTACATATGCAAAAGTTTGGGGTCATTTATTTGATAAAATACTGTAGAAACAGTAATATTGTGAAATAGTATTACAATTTAAAATAAATGTTTTCTATTTTAATATATTTTAAAGTGTAATTTATTCCTATGATGGCAAAGCTGAATTTTCAGCAGCCATTACTCCAGTCTTCAGTGTCACATGATACTTCAGAAGCCATGCTAATACTGTATGCTCAAGAAACAGTTCTTATTATTATCAATGTTGAAAACAGTTGGGATGCTTAATACATTTTGTGAATAATACTTTTTTGATTCTTTGATAAACAAAGTTTTATTTAAAACTTCAACATTACATTTACTTGTAACAATGTATAACTCTTTAGTGTAACTTTTGATCAATTTAATGTGTCCTTTTTAAATTAAAGGGGTCATATGATGCGATTTCAAATTTTCCTTTCTCTTTGGAGTGTTACAAGCTCTTGGTCCATAAAGAAGATCTGTAAAGTTGCAAAGACTAAAGTCTCAAATCCAAAGAGATATTCTTTATAAAAGTTAAGAGTCAACCACCCCCCCCTAAAACGCCTTGTTCTAACACGCCCCCACATGTCTACGTCACTATGTGGAAATATTAGCATAATGCCGCCCAAATGTGCACGCAAAGGAAGAAGGTGTGGTTTCCGCGCGCTTGTGGTGTTCGGCCAATCACAATGCACTGGGTCAGCTGGCCAATCAGAGCAGACTGCGCTTGTCAAACGAAGGGGGCTTTGTTGAAAACTACGTGTTTGAGGGAGGTGGGGCATAGAGGACCTACAATAATGTATGGTATTTGAAAAATTATGTGTTTTTTGAACATTACAGCATGTCAACATATTCTGTTACACCAAATATACAAAATAATGATCTTTAAAATAGTATCATATGACCCCTTTAAAGTATAATTTTTTTATTTAAAAAAAATCACTAACCCCAAGCTTTTAAACAATAGTGAATATTTGTATTTATATTTATATCTATATTTAATCTACATTTCAGCAACAGCTCATTTAATTTATTAATAATCAGATAAGCGAGTAGAAATAATAGAAATCATAATTTCTTAATAAAGAAATATTTTTAAGTTTTAAATTATTTAATTATTTTTAACTTTTTAGATTTTAATTTAATGCACATAGCAGTATTTACAGCAGAACATGATATTTTGTAATGTTTGATATATAAAATATAAATAACTTAATAAATATTGTATTTTTATTTTATTTTATTTTATTTTTATTATTTTAAATTTCATTATTTCAATTAAATTAAATGCATATAGCAGTATTTACAGCAAAACATATGATCTTTTATCATATTTAGGCCTGTACTAGCGTACAATGAACTTGTTGCACAAGGTTTCCAAGTCTTCTTTTAAAATCACTGAACTTTGATGAATGATAGCTGTTAACAGAGTCTGCTATGAAACAAAAAGTAATCCCCCATAGATTATCCTAACCCTCCACCCACCCAAACCCCAATACCTCTTTCCCATTCTAATATTTCAAACCTGCAGGGGCAAGACCATTCATGCTGCACAACTACTTGTAGATTAATTAGGTAAGACATTTGTATCAGTTGACCCAGCAAATCAGTTCATGAGTATAATACCATCATAAGTAAACATATCCACACTGTCATAATGGAAACATTGCAATTCATTCACTTTTGTCAGGACTAGAAACAAACATTAGAGCCATACCTGTGATCCCACTCTGAATACATAGCTATCCCTGTTAAGTCTAGTTTGATTTATAAAAAAAACAAAAAAAGGAACCAGACAAAATGATGGAACCAAAACAAGTCACATATCAAAAAATAAAAAGTGAGATTAAAGCTTCTAAGAATTTGTTTGAACAAAAAGCTTAAAGAATGTTCAAAGTACTTCTGAAGATAAAAGTAATGTTAAATGTTATTGTTTTTATTATTATTTTATATGTTACATAAGTCAATATATTAGTGAGAATATACTTATCAGGATATCAGCTCTAGCTATTCTTCCATATACAATCACCCTAAAGCTCAAAGCTGTGCAACCCTATACTTCAGTTTTTCTAAGCCGTGAAGCTGAAGATCTTTAGTTGCTTCGGTCAGCCTGCCTAAAGGGTCCAATCAATCAGCGGTTATGGACATACCGGGACACAAAAGAAAGGACTATTGGCTGGGTGTGGCCAGGCCATCTGAGAGATGGACTACATTATCTAGAATGGCTTTTGTTCATGATCTGGAAAAATTCATTTTAGTTAACAGCAATATCTTCGGCTAAGTACCTCTGATCTCTTTTTTATAGCTTCTCCTGCAAATTGGAGTTTTACTTGCTCCAAGCAAAAGTGTTATTTAGCTTAATAGAAATTGTATTATGTCCTTCTGCCCTCAGAACACTTCTGAGTAAAACTTACTCTAAAACAAACCTCTCATAAAGCCACAGTGGCTTTACACTGAACACTTAACCTGGTTTCATAAAATTAGTTATTTGGCCTTTGTGATTTGTGATTTGCAATTTCCCATTTGCGTTTTTATTCCAATATTGGCAGTCTTGTCTGGAGATTGTAGTATGAAATGTCAAGTCATCAATGGCATTTTACAAGACATTGTCACTGGGAATATGTGTCACAAATCCGGTCAACGAACTTTCCTATTCATTGACTCTCGCACTACACAAACTGTTGCATAGCACCCCGGACTACATTTCCCATCATGCATTGCACTGATTGCACTCAGCACGAATTGCACACACCTGTTTACACTGATTGCACCCAGCTGTTTCATATCACTCCCTCACTATTTAACACTCACTCTGATCCCTTCCCTCAACAGGAAGGGTTACAATGGTGCCGTGACCCGGATGGGAGTGAGTGTAACGGATTCCAGCTGGTAAGAGCTTCACAGCTAAAATTCACTCCCCTGATCTCAAGAGATGTAATAGCGACTGGTGCTAGAGGCTACAGTCTTTAGCGTCCTTGTTAGTGCGCCCGCCTTCCATTGCCAGCGACCGGGGTTCAAGTCTTGCAAGGAGCGTTGTTAAATGGGACGATCTAGCCAAGGGTCTTGTTGCCTAACAGCTGTGACAGGCCCATTGACAAGCAGCAGTAACATTTGTATTGGACTTTTTTGAAAGTGATATTCAACTATGTGAAAACTAGGTTCACAACTTGTCTAAATATGTTCACCATGGTCCATTTATGTACGAAGTAAAACTATCAATAAAAGTGCATCTTTGTATGGTGTAAGTCAACATCTGAACCACTTTAAAGCGTTTATTTTTTTAATCTGGGATGCAAGGAATCTTGTGATGATCTGGGCTGCAAAGGATCCATTAGTCCTTTGCGGCCTTCGAAATGGGACTGCCTTTGTCGTGTCACAGTGATGTATTCGATATTGGAATGCAACCTTCGAAGGATGCAGCCTCTGAATTGGGACACAACTCTGATATTCTGAGCCACAGACTATGAAAACAGCACAAAGCATGCACACAAATGCTCTCTTCTAATTAGGTCACCATCACTTATGCTGATCCACTTGAACCACAAAAAGTACAAGTGTAATGATCTCTCAAAGTGTGGTTATGGTAATATTAAGATTCTAATATAAGCGGTTGCTTTCAGGAACAGTATTTGTTTTTTATTTGTAATTAGCTGGTGCACCTGTTTGCAATTACTGTGCCAGGCAATCAAACGGCTGACACTAACAAATATGATGGCTAATGCAAACTTTTATTTGCAGTTGCTAATGGCTGGCAACACTTACTGGCAACAAATTACATTAGTGAAATGCACTTACTGTGCCGTCATCTCTTACATCTAATTTTGTAAAACACTGCATTTGTTTTACCTTCTTTTTTTCAGCAAATAATTGTTTTAGAGGTCTGTAATCAACCTGACTTCTCATAGACCAAAAGCCACAGATCCTCCGGGAATCCCATTTGAAACAGACTTGTAGGAAACCTCCAAATGTGGCCAAAGATATCAAAAATTTGTGTGACTGCTTCTCTTTGCAAAGAGAGGATTGGCATGCTGCTTTAGCCATTGTCATCTCTGCTGGAGAGCTGGATTGGAACAAGAAACGCTTTCCTCTCATTTGTCCTGCTGCTGGCAAACCACAGACAGGCCTCATCTATGCTGCCAATGACCTTGTTGGATAGACTGCAGGTGCTCAGAGTACACGGGGTTGCTATGCCAAACCAGCTTTGGTAAGTGTGTGAAGATGGCAAGGATGAGGGTGTGTGTGTGTGTGTGTGTGTGTGTGTGTGTGTGTGTGTGTGTGTGTGTGTGTGTGTGTGTGTTCTTGTTAATACATGTTCGTGCTAAGCTAAACCAAAGACACAAGGCTACTTCTGACTTTTCACTGTTATAATTCTTACTATATAACACTGCAGTAGGGGAGACTTTAGTGAATGTTAGTGAATTGTAACATAATCAATTTAACCCTTAAATTCATGAATGTTTTGCCAATCATTTTAACAAATTCGGGTCTTTAGCGCCCCGGAATGAATATCTAACTTGGATTAATCTCTGAATTGCCTCAATAGTATAAAACAGTCATGATATTTTAATAACAATTACAAAGTAATAAACTAATGCATATTTTATTTTCTGTTGGAACTTCAAAGGGCATCTTGGGCAACTGCTTCACCACCATTATCACTTACATGCATTCAGCATCTGTTGATAATGAATAGATGAGAGAGGGTAGTGGATGACATCTCGGGTCACTAAAGACCCGAGTTATGTGTTTAAGGGTTAACCAATTAGAAATCTGCTACAAGGGTAAAATCACTATTGCACATTTTCAAAATCAGTTTAAAGTTTTTATATTTATAAATGACTAAAAAAGAAATGATATTAATGAATTATTCAATATGATACGATTTAATTAATAATGATATTCATATATTTAATAATATTTAGAAATTTCTAATTAATTTAGAATGCATTACCACAATAAAATCATGTACAAAATTTAAACCAGTGTCATTTTAGCATTATTTATTATTGTAGTATTTATTAATATTTAGAATTTTTAGTTTATATTTATTTCATGTTTAAATATTTGTTTAGGTTTTAGTTATTTGTTATATTCTTTTGGTGTGTGTGTGTGTGTGTGTGTGTGTTCTTGTTAATACATGTTCGTGCTAAGCTAAACCAAAGACACAAGGCTACTTCTGACTTTTCACTGTTATAATTCTTACTATATAACACTGCAGTAGGGGAGACTTTAGTGAATGTTAGTGAATTGTAACATAATCAATTTAACCCTTAAATTCATGAATGTTTTGCCAATCATTTTAACAAATTCGGGTCTTTAGCGCCCCGGAATGAATATCTGACTTGGATTAATCTCTGAATTGCCTCAATAGTATAAAACAGTCATGATATTTTAATAACAATTACAAAGTAATAAACTAATGCATATTTTATTTTCTGTTGGAACTTCAAAGGGCATCTTGGGCAACTGCTTCACCACCATTATCACTTACATGCATTCAGCATCTGTTGATAATGAATAGATGAGAGAGGGTAGTGGATGACATCTCGGGTCACTAAAGACCCGAGTTATGTGTTTAAGGGTTAACCAATTAGAAATCTGCTACAAGGGTAAAATCACTATTGCACATTTTCAAAATCAGTTTAAAGTTTTTATATTTATAAATGACTAAAAAAGAAATGATATTAATGAATTATTCAATATGATACGATTTAATTAATAATGATATTCATATATTTAATAATATTTAGAAATTTCTAATTAATTTAGAATGCATTACCACAATAAAATCATGTACAAAATTTAAACCAGTGTCATTTTAGCATTATTTATTATTGTAGTATTTATTAATATTTAGAATTTTTAGTTTATATTTATTTCATGTTTAAATATTTGTTTAGGTTTTAGTTATTTGTTATATTCTTTTGTCATTTTCTATTTAATTTATTTTTATATCAGTTTTTCATCACATCGCCCTTTTTACAATGATTTATATAAATATTTACCACTAAATCATTCCTATTAATCACTTCCACATAACAGGATTCCACTATTATTTGGTAATGATATCGAAAGCGACATCCCACCCTGAATAATAAAATGCTCTGTGTAAAATAGTCTCACACAGACAAGCCAAACTAAAAGAGACATACACCCCCATTCAGCTGTAATCGATTAAGATTCTCTTTCTCTCAGGATGGAAAATAATTGCATGAGGAAGCTATGCAAGAATGAATGTTTACTCGTGTCTGTGGGAGATTAAAAGCTCTTAAAATAATCCCCTTATTCTAGCATAGCAAAACTGCAATGACGATTGTTGCTTTCTGGTCCTCCCTGCTGTGTGATATGACTGGGTGCCAGTGTAATTTGGAGGAATGCATTTGAAATTGTCATCAAACCCCAAATGGTGTTTGGACACAAGGAGGCAGACACACAGGATATAAAACAGGGGTTCTGAAGGGCTCTCACATGTGTAAGTGGAACCACTTGCATTTTCTCTAGTGCCTAAACAAACAATGGAAAACACACCCATATTTAAGGCCATTTGCATTTCAGGCCATGTGAAGAGGCCACTGAATGGGTGGATTTAAATAGGATTCGACACTCAAGCAAATCAGTCTATGCATATTTTAGTGTAGAACAGTTTCATTTTTTTAATTTTCAAAATTGTAAATTATAACCTAATGTTTCAGTGAAATGTCAGACTGTTTGTCACAATACGGAAGAAAATATCTGATGCTACTTCTGTTACACTGTGACTTTAATAAATAAAACAGCATTGATAATGTAACCAAACAACAAATAGGAATAGGGATTCATTTCATGACACAAAGCCATTAAAAATAAAGCCTACTCCAGTGTGGAACATTTCCCAGAAATTTGTGATGTAAATGTTATAGAGGGCTGTTGTAAGTGGAACTTTTGACAGTTTCTTATAATAGTAACCATTAGCACCAACAAGGAGTTCATTATGTGAGGTTAGACACCATTGAGCACAATAATGAAAGAGCTGCATGTAGTCTGCAGCCATGGCATAGAAAGACACCCCTGTATGGACACTATAGACAGACATAAGACAAAATTAATGAATGGCTTCACTCAGACTTTCCATGTCAAACTGGAAGGTAACCAACACTAGCAGTTTAAAAACATGACATATATTCAGTGCTTGCTAGGGAACTCCAAATACTGTATGAATCAGAGACTCATTAGCATAATTGAGCAGCACAGCTGAGATAGCTGGATCCAGAACAAACATTTTCGACAGCAGAACTATCAGTTTATATCCCAGTTTCCATTTTTAGCAAAAATTAACATGGTGGGGGATATCTGCATGCTAATCAAGAATATCTGTATTATCTAGAGATGGCTTCACATTTTCACTCACCTTCACTGGCCTAACCCAGCACCAATAAAATATTTATACTATTAAAAAATTTTAGTGATATAGATGAAATTTGTCAATTGAAATTCTGTTGAATGGCTGTCAATGGAGGATTGCTTATTGTCTAAACTGTGGTCTTTTGATCCTAGCAATTTAGATTTCAAAATAAAATGAACAAGGTTTTTCCAATACCTTTTTAAGTATTCTTTTAAACTGGAATGTTTCTAGACTTTTATCTGTGGGGAACAGGTCCTTCTCCATCAAATAAGGGTCCCCATATTTTATACTGTTTTTTTTATTGCGGTTTTAAATATATAGATGAAAATTGTCTTTACTAGTACAGAGGGTGTTGCTTATTCACCATCTGCACATTTGCAATAAAGAACTGCTTCATCCCTGACACATGATAGAAGACGTGTGTTTTGTTTCATACAACGGCCTGTAGGTAAATATCATCTCACACAGAACTATTTTTGTTTTCTGTCTTATAAAGCATCATGGTATGGTGTGAGAAACCGATACGAACGGTTCAGTGCATGAGTGAACTCTCTGAATGAATCAAACTGAATCTTAATTAAAAAAAATTCAACCTTTTGATCCATCGGATCAATAATGACTCATTTGAAAATCACAAGTTCTGATTCTAAACAGCCGATGGTAAACGCATGATGATTGCTGAAATATCTTCACAGAAAATAATGATCAAGTCAGTACTGTATATGATAATCTCCGCCATCAGACAAGGGTTTTTTAGGGGGACACAGCAGTATTTCACTGGGTCTCGTGCCCCAGTAAAAAGGGTCTAGCAACCCCACTCTTTTAAATCTGGTTTTGGGAGAAAACACAATAATCGAGGACACCTGCTGCAGCGCATGTCTTTGGCTTTTATCAACAGATACATGTGCCCTTATAATATCCCATCATCCCTTGATTCAGATTCTTGTCACTTGAAACAACACCGCAAGACAGACGGATTCATTCTAGGACCCTCTCTTTCTGTCTTTTTTTTCCGCTCTCTTTCATAAACAAGAGGCACAGCTGCAGGCTGTGTCTCATACTAGTTTTTTGACTGTTCCAGCGGTTTGTAATTACAAAAATTGTAATTTTTGGCTGAATTATAGTGTTAACAATGAGCAATAAAATATTAATATTTCTAATAACAAAAATATATAGATTAGTTATTAGGACATGAATAATAAATATATTTTTTTAGTAAAAATGTAAAAGGCTATACTGTCACTTTTGGTCAATTTAATGCATTCTTTCTGAATAAAAGTAACATATTTAAACAAAAGAAAATCTTACTGACCTCAAACTTTTCAACAGTAGTGTATATTTAGACAGACAGAGAGACAGATAGATAGACAAAGTTTGTTATTGTTAATTCTTGTTGAACCAAATGCCGAATTGAATCTTACTGTAAAGTATTACTGAACTAACACACATTTGTATCAAATATTATTGTTTTATTATCAAGATTTAAGGCATTTATATTTTATTTTGCTCTCAAATCAATGAAAAATCAATAGAGGTCAAAGCACTGACCTGTCCTGGTAAAACTATAAGTTGTTTGTCATATTAAATGCAGATGGCTGGTGTTGTGGATGACAAGCTGACAGAGTCATTAGTCACCGGTACCATTATCTATAGTTTGAATGGAGATGAATCAGCCAGTAATTAAATGCATTGCCTATTTTGACACCTGAGCCAGTGTGTGTGAGTGTTTGTCCTACAAACCGAAGACTACCCAATAGTACCTGTCTGTTAAAATGTTATTCCCAAGGGTTAGCACTGTAACTATGGTAACAGAAGCCACAGGAAAAAGAGCGATCAATATGATGCAGGTCAAAGGGCGGATGTTGTTGAAAGGTGAATCTAATATACATTCCTAAACATAATAAGCTGCACAGAATGCTGAATATTCTGATATACAATTAGGCTAACCCGTTGTTAATTGGCACAGAGTTACAGTCTTGAGTGACAAATAATGGTGCAGGTGTATGGTAATTACAGTGTTTCTTTGTGATTTTGACACAGTTTAAATACCGTAAATTACAGTCAAGTGGATTTGATAAAATGTTCAACATAGCAGCCATACAGTTCCTTGCCACCACCTTACGTGTCTGTCAAAAGCCTCCACCCATAGCATAAATAGCATGAAATAAACACCGCTTTAGGTATCTTCAGGGCAATCTCTCTTTTTCTCAAGCAATGCGATTACACATGCCCTTGTTCCCATTGACTTGCTGCTGTACAATGTGTAAGTGATCTATGTTAATAGGATTATAGTGTGCAAAGAACCCGCTGTTTATCACCCCTCTGTATGATCACTCTCCAGATCAACTGAAATTAGATGGAGAAAACTGCTTGTCAGCAATGCTATGTTAGTACGGGAAAGAAAATTGTATCTTAATCTAATTTTGGGAAAGTTTATTTTGACATGTGGCCTACTGGCTCTGCTGTTCTTTTTTTTTCTTGATTATTTATCAGTGTTCCTCGCTGAGGCAACATTATTAACAGTCACACATTATTAACACATTAAATTGATAAAAAGAAAAGCCATTTATAATGTCACAAAATATATTTAAAATAATAAGTAGCACAACCATTTTCAACACTGATGATAAAAAATGTTTCTTGAGCACCCATTCAGCATATTAGAATGATTTCTGAAGTAATGACTGCTAAAAATGCAGCTTTGCCATCACAGGAATACATTTCATTTTAAAATCTATTTAAATTAAAAATAGTTATTTTAAATTGCAATAATATTTCACAATATTGCTATTTTTACTGTATTTTCGATCAAATAAATGCAGTCTTAAGAGCATAAAAACATTTCGCACTGATTGACTGTTGAAATTACAATGCATTGTTTTAATAAAAGCAATAAGTCCCTCATCTTTTATCAGAAACAGCTTTAGGTTTGATCATTTGATTATGGCCCTGAACTCAATGAAAGGGCCAGAGCCTTGTCAAGCTGAAGCCATAATTAAGCTGCTTTTTCATTCTCAGTGTGTATGAAATGTTTTATTAAAACTCAGAGCTTAAGTAATACAGTCAGTGAACCCAAAGATTATTGTAAACGAGCACAACCAGAGCCGCTGACGGGGACGGTGATGAGTGGAGCAGGTTATCAGAGCTGCTTTCTAAGTGTTTTTAGCATTCAGACTGAGCTTCATGGATCCAGACTGCAGTGGAGAAGGCGACCCCTGGTCAAGTGCCTGTGTCTGATGACTTAATTAGGGTCAGAGTCTGGGACACTGGCTGACTGAGGGGACGTGGTTAGACAATAGCTGTCTGGGATGAGCGCTATCAGCGTTTCATATTCTGTCTTTGTTCATGTGACAACACCAGATATGCTTTTGTCAAGTAACCAAAATTAATGTTTTTTCCCCCCACTCTACCAGTTTTGTTTATAATAATTCTGAGTCTTTAAAATTGCTTCATTTTTATTTCATTCTTCTTTACTATTTTCTTATAATTCTGCATTGAAATTGGTTTGAGACATTTTAAAGTAGTCCAACAGTAACGTAACTCTAATTTACACACCGTGTTTCTCATTCTTTCTTTCTCTTTCAAATGCTCCTTCACTTACCACTGCTTCCCAAAACCACTAGTCCGAGCTCAAATACCCTACACCAAGGGAAAGGTGATAGCTGACAGTGGGAACTAATCTGTTCTATTGATCAGTCTGTCAGCCAATGACTTATGTCAGTGAAAGGCCAGACACTCATCATTTAACCCGTTATATTGACAGCAAGTGAATTTTCCAGAGCAAACTTTTACTTTTATCCACTTATGTAACCTCTATAACTACATTTCCTAAATTAATGTTAAAGGTGCACTTAGTATTTTTTGATTATTAAAAACAGTGTTTTTAATAATTAAAGATTGCCATTGTTCTGAAAAGCATTCAAATGTACAGCACAACTGTGAGTGAGATATTGTTTCTAAATGTGTGAGACTTCTGATTCTTTAGCATAAGCATAAGTAAATAACCAGAAAAATATCAAAGTTCAGTAAATGGTCAACTATTTGCTGTACAAACTAGTGTGTTTATGCTTACGATAAAAAAATAAAGGAATATGGTGATAAATACCAGTTTGCAATATCAAGCAGCATATAACAGACTGTTTTTGTACTGCTAAAATAACTGGAAGTGGATGGCACCGGAAGCCTTGTGCATTCAAGATACGAATGGCTGTGTACGCTCTTACATTAAAAACATGGTGGATACAACAGTTCAATAAACAAGAAGTTACTGTCTCTAAAATGTAAGCTACTCAATATTACAGTTACTGGCAATTCAGTTTTTTTCTCCATTAACGTAAATAGTTCAAAACAGTCAATGCAGAAAAAATGCCCTTTTCCAGGCAGTGTTCTGTTTCTGAATTAATAAGCATTTTTAAACAAATCAGTTCCGTGAGCAATTCAGTTACTCCTTCATAAAGAAAGACATTGATTTGCTTCATTACTAAATAAATCAGTGAAAGCTTCACTGACTCACTCATAAAGACATTTCCTGAATGAATCCTTTGAGTAAATGATTCAACTGACTCACTAATAAAGACTTGCCGCCACCTACTTGTGTATTTTATGTAACCTACAGAAAAAATCCTCAGCAGCATGGCCGTAAGCAGGGTTTTAGAAATAAAGGTCCAGCAACTGAGATTGCTAGGGCGGTCAGTGGACACATTTATCACATTTAATCATAACTGTGATAAAGGCCACACATGTTATCAGTTATGGCTTTTGGCACAATTTGTCAAATTCTCTTAGTAAATAGAGCTGTAATAGAGTGGAAAACTATTCTATTATTAAGTTTCTTCTCACTTCTAATACATTACATTACATGAATCACATAGATTGCGTATTTTCAATTCGAAACTGTGAAATTTGATGAAAATCGAGTAATTTACAGGACAATGCTCTCTGTAGTTTAACATTTCAAATATTAAAATGTTTAGCTAATTACATCTGTAGCACTAACCACCAACAATGCACAAATTAAATGATTTGGGATTAAATCCAAAAATGTCAATTTTGTGAATATAAATATTGATGAAAAGGAACAAAACAAAAGAAAAAGCAGCAAATTTAGTGTAAAGTGGCAGCACTTTCAAGCAATAACACCAACAGGTGTTAGCATGAATCCAGAAAAAGTGGAATGAAGAAAAAAAAACATAAGCAAAAAGGTACTGAGCGCACGTTTTTCTCTGGTCACTCTACCAATAATACTAGTATTTTTAGTATCTACCTGTGAAAAGTAGGCACAGTGAGCTCTGGGGTTTGGTCAGGGAATCTGTCATTGGCATCTCTGGGTTTGGAGATCAGAGGGAGTATCCCAGGGGCAGTTAATAAAAGTCTTGACTTCAGCTTTCACACAGGATCACCGCATTATGTCACTTCGCCAGCAACCTCCTCCTCCTCCAAACACGGAGAGAAACGGATCAAATTGTTGCCCACAAGTCTCTGCATCATTGAATATTTATCACCTCCCTGATATTGGAAAAAGGTTCTTGAGCGGCAGCGAGCCTCAGGGGCAGGGAATTCAATACCCTATTATAGAAGAAGAGCAATATGGCTGTCATCAGCTTCCCCCTGGTTGTGTTTAATTAATTATCTGTCCCCCTCCTGATCGAGCCCCTCTTTAAAAGCTTCCCTTACTCCCAAAGACATGTCTGAACACATCATCTTTTAGCTTTAAAGACTGTGCGGTAGTGCAACAGGCTTGTTTTTAGTCTAATGTATGTTGTATGTAACAGTTTATAATAAGATCTGTAGCTTTATCAAGAACGAAAGACAAAGTAAATAGATTGTATTACAGTATCCTCTCTTAAAATGACAGCTCATCTGTCTGTCTCTGCATGAATCCCTCAGGCACATATCATAATATCCTTTCTGGATGTTTCAAAGTCTCTTGATAAACGGGAGCTGAGCATTTGTTTTTACAGGAGGGAAATGCCCTCTTTACTGTGGTGAACCCCAACCCCCAAAATATTCAGTCTTTATCTTATTACTTTTTGTTTTTACTGAGACTCCCATCCATGGTGCTGTAATCCTCCAGCAGTGTGCATTTAAGTTCGAATTGCTGTGGTGTTAGAAGGATCGATTTTCTACAACAGGAACATTAGCGATTCTCAAGTTGAGGGTATTAAACTCCAATCATTGTGTTCTATTGTTTGGCATGTCATATTGATTATCTCCCAGGTTTCACTGGCACAAGTGAAATATTGGAGCCTTCAACTGCCATGCACAAAAAGAATACTCTTGCCTCTGTAAATGAATAGGTATGTGCACTTGCTTAGGGACATCAGGTGGGTTTAAATATCCGTTTTTGAATGACTGCAGGGAGGAATAGAAAACAAATACATAAAGGTGTTGGTGCATTTTGAACCTATACTTCTTTTAAAATTTATCTTTTAGGGAATGTTTGTCACTTTATGTCCCTCAATTGCAAATTTATACCTCACAATTATGACATATCTCACAATGTGACTTTATATCTCGCAAAATTAGTTAAATATGAATAAATAAGAAGGCATATCACTCTGTCCCACGAGCAGCTTTGGGGCTCTCTGATCACTGCTTGGTTCATCTTATACCGACCTACAGTTGCAATTGCAGCTTTATTTCTTGTAATTGCAACTTTACATCACACAGTGTGACTTCATTTCTCACAATTGTGACTTAGGCCCAATCCCAATTCTACCCCTTAGCCCTTCTTTGAATGCGTGAAATGGAGGGTTAGGAGTATCTCGATTCTCTTTTGGTTGGAGGGGTAGAGGTAGGGGAAGGGCCAGATAGCCCTTCAAATGAAGATTTTTCGGGACCACACTTCAAACGAAGGGGTATGAATTATCTCCGCGTAAACCAGCTTCAGCGGCAACATGGCTGCCCGAGCGAACAGAAAGACACATAAATGTAAGCATTTTTGGCATTAATAAAGATTTTAACGAAAAGTAATCATTTGTTTTATGTTGCATTCAATCGTGAGTTCATATTACGGTCATGTTACTCAAAGAAATGTTTGCAAAAAATCTCTAATATTTGCTAACTAACGTCATATCATTACAGACTGCACGATAGTGCCACAACATGTTCATGTCTGATCAGGGCGATAACCACCATAGAAATTGAGGGGGGCTAGTCCCCCCAATACTTATAAATCGCTAAACCCTTTTCTCAAATATCGCCAATTCGAGAGAGAGAGATGAAAGTTGTATGTGCGTCTGTGCGTTTCTCTTTTTAGAGTGAGTTTACTTCAAAAACAGCGATTATATCCTCTCGTTGCTGGAAAAGATCATGTAGCGATTCAGTATTTAAACTGTTAATAATTAATAAAAGTCGTGGGGCAGCGTTGACAAGTTTATTTTCTCCTGGATGTGTGAGCTGCGCGATCTTCGATATAAATGTATGTGTGTGTGTGTGTGCGCATTAATATAGAACGGTAATTAAAGGCTCTAATGCACACCAGCACACCAGTATAGGTGTGTGTATTGTAGGAGCTAGACGACGTATGATGACGTGTGACGGCATAGTAGTGGTGTCCCAATTCTTAGAGGAATATTTTCACCCCTACCTCTTGACATTCTGTTTCAAGGGACAAGGGGAAGGGGTAGGCGCAGGGGTAGGGGGAAGGGCTATAAAATAGAATTGGGATTGGGCCTTAGTCGGGCCTTAATGACAGCCTGTAGTCTCCTGGGCATGCTGTCATCCAGCTTCATGCAAACCTCAACTTCATTTTTTTTTCCGACTCAGTCTGAATAATTTTTGGTCCCAAATTTGTATCAGTTT
>NW_015505488.1:855018-858255 GCF_001515645.1 Sinocyclocheilus grahami
TTTTAACGTCACGGTTCGGTATGATTTCGGTACAGCAGGGGGAAAAACTAAACTTTTTTTATTTTTTTATGGTTTACTGAAGAAGTTGCTCTTTCTTTAAATACATTCAGTTAGTTTAAATTTTCTTAGTGATACAAATCTACCTCAGCTTATGCTTAAAACTACAGGGAGCCCTTTTACATTATAAGGTTACAATTAGGCCTAACAACTTAACCCAAACTTAAATTTAATTGCTATTTATTTTTAAATAGATGATCAACACTCAACTTAAAAGAAAATAAAATAAATTGTATGCAAACATGTAAATTGCACATAATGCAGTTTTTAAATTAACTTATAAATAATACAATTTCTAAGCTATTTGTTAAAATATATTAAATTACTCAATGGCTGCCATAGCATGTTTCATAACAGATTAATTTAAACATACTGTACATTAAGTAATTAACAGGTTTAGTAAAATATAATGAGTATATGGGTAATATTTCGCAAAATCTCCTCTCTAGACATTTCTCTAGTGAACTAACGAGCTGTGGACACTGATGACTTGCTGAGGTAAATTAAATGCTACGTGACATTTTATTTCCATGCTATATTGTTGACGTCTTTCCGCGGTTGAAACACTGATTGGGCAATTACATGAGGCTCGAGATGTTCAGTCATGTTTATTCGCGTTAAAACTAGTAGTACAGAGGAAGGAATGATCGCGTTCACTCGCGCTCTGCACAAATCTGCGGGGCGTCACGGCTCAGACACCGGAACCGGAGCTGATCACCCTTGTGTTGGGATTATACCAGCACGTTTCTGAACCGTCCCAGAAGCGGCTCTCCAAGGCGTTTATACAGCGATCGGTTAAAACGCCATTTATTATTTGAATTTCCTGAGAAGAAAAAAAAACTGTATTCGTGCGGTACGCATGCGTACCGAACCGAAAGACCCGTACCGAAACGGTTCCCCTACACCCCTAATATATATATATATCCTCCTGAGACCCAGCTATGGAGTTTTTGCCTCTGTAGTGGACATTATATTTTAGGTGTGACGGCATAATAGTGGTATCCCAATTCTTGGGGGAATATTATCACCCCTACCCCTTGACACTCTGTTTCAAGGGACAAGGGGAAGGGATAGGCAGAGGGGAAGGGGAAGGGGTATAAAATAGAATTGGGATTGGGCCTTAATGTCTCATAATTATGGGGTTATATCTCACAATTTTGACTTTAAAATAAATCTCACAATTATGACTTTAGTGAAAGTGAAAGTGACGTGACATGTGGCCAAGTATGGTGACCCATACTCGGAATAAGTGCTCTGCATTTACCCATCCAAAGTGCACACACACAGCAGTGAACACACACAAACCGTGAACACACACCCGGAGCAGTGGGCAGCCATTTATGCTGCGGCGCCCGGGGAGCAGTTGGGGGTTCGGTGCCTTGCTCAAGTGCACCTCAGTCGTGGTATTGAAGGTGGGAGAGAGCGCTGTACATTCACTCCCTCCACCTACAATTCCTGCCGGTACGAGACTCGAACCCACAAGTCTCGTACCGGCAGACTTGTTTCATATCTCATATCTCTATTTTATACCATATATCACAATTTGTTGTTATTTATTTTTTACTCTGAGGCAGAAACAGACTTGTATACAGTATGTTGTATACAGTAAACACCTCAGAATCCAATAAATATAAAATGAGTCTGGTACTTTATACTCCATAATATGACTTTATATCTTGCAATATGACTTCATATTTTGCAACTGTGGCTTAATTTCTTGTAAATGCAACTTTATATATCATAATTGCAACTAAATCTTATAACTGCAACTTTATTTCCCACAATGTGACTTTATATTTTGCAATATGACTTCATATCGTGTAATCAGCATTATTTATTGCAAATGCAACTTTATCTTACAATCCAATCTTTATTGAATATCATTTCATTTTTAATAGATATCCCACAATATGACTTTATATTTTGCAATATCATGCAGTTGCATCTTTATTTCTTTTGAACGCAAAAGTTTATCTCACATTGTGACTTTATATATATCCCACAATTATGACTTGATATCTCACAGTGATACTTGATGACTTCATACCTTGCAATCTTAGATTTATTTATTGTACTTATATTTTTTGTATCTCACAATTACGACTTTGTCTCTCACAATGTGACTTCAAATGTCACAATTTGAATTGACTTCTAATAATTGTGACTTTACATCTCTAGAGTGTGGTTTCATATCTCATATCTCTATTTTATACCATATATCACAATTTGTTGTTATTTATTTTTTACTCTGAGGCAGAAACAGACTTGTATACAGTATGTTGTATACAGTAAACACCTCAGAATCCAATAAATATAAAATGAGTCTGGTTCATGTATGTTTTTATGTCTGGAGCGAGGAAGAGTCCTAGGCAGTTTCTTGTCATTGCTGAGAGTGAATTGTCAGCTAATGTGGAGGTCAAAAATTGAGAAATGCAGCAGCCTCACACATGAGTAGCCCACAGCTAGCCTGTCTGTTCAGCAGACAGCCTGTGACACCAACAGCACACAACATGTTAATAAAAACCCCTGTAAAGTTCCACTGAACCAGTGAGGGCTCTGACAGGAACACTTCTTCAATCATTAATATTGCTCCTCTCGCTACTCCTCATTATTTTATATCTTTTACAGGAGAGGTTGCCTCGAGGGAAGCCTGGTGGCGAACACCTATGGCCGACTTCGATCTCGTCACTCGCCTGAGACATTCTGTGCATGATAAAGATAAACTTTCTCGCTCCAGAACCAATCGATATTGTAATCCACAGTCACATTCCCTGTGCTATCTCTCACTTTCATTTCAGTAAAAAAAAAAAGCCCCTAGACATACATTCCAAATATGTTATTCCAGAAATCTGCAGAAATTTAATATTCTGCACAGGGGTCATACTCTAAGGTGGTTTGTTATTATATTTTTAATAATAATTATGTTTCAATAGTATTTTTATAGCATAGCATTTTTTTATATTATTACATTTTTGTTTAAAACAAACATAAAAATAATAATAATTTTTGGTCAGTAATGAATAAATGATTTATTAACAAAACAAAAATGTAATATTCTAATCTATCTATCTATCTATATATCTATCTACATATATTTATATAATATATATAGAGAGAGTTAATGTTTCATTCAATGGTATTTAGATGATAGATAGATAGATAGATAGATAGATAGATAGA
>NW_015505488.1:858420-879942 GCF_001515645.1 Sinocyclocheilus grahami
AGATAGATAGATAGATAGATAGATAGATAGATAGATAGATAGATAGATAGATAGATAGATAGATAGATAGATAGATAGATAATATTAAATTTTTGTTTTGTTAATAAATCACCATTTATTCATTACTGACCCAAAATTATTATAATGTTTTTATTTGTCCATAATTAATATCCTCATGCCTGGGTATCATAATTTGATTTCCATGACCAATAATTATGTAAATACTATTTACCTAACTGAAAGCATTCATGCATTTCCTTCATCTCGGGATGCTACTTTAGGATTCTTCATATGAATGATTGCATTTTAATTTGTGGATGAGACTCCCAGAGGAATGAAATAAATTATCAGGGTCCCATTACATTTCACCAGAGATATAGATATATTTAGCATAAAATAACCAATTTAATTTGATTAAATTATATTTTTGTCTTTTATAATTGTTATTGACATTATTCTATTGTAGTTTCAAATGTAAGCGTTGTTTTCATCCATGCTTAATTATTTGCACCTCTTCTGTACACTGAGTTGCATCCTGGTAGGTGTTAGTGTCACTGAGTGTTGAATATTGATGAAACAGAATGACCTGAAATAATAGTCTCTCTATGGCAGCCACCCCCTCTTTCTCCACCTCTCGGCAGGATTCAGAGAGAAGCTAATGGCCATGCAATGCCTGTCATAGTTTCAGAAGCATTGCCTTTGTTCCAGCACTGCTTGGTTCTACACCCTCATCCCCCCATAGGCCCACCCCTTACTAAGAATATTGATTTGGTGGGGAGCAACAAAGACTTCACTAAATGATAGCTCCCTTTGTGCTGCGGTGATGAAAGGGCTAGACCTTTCTCTAGCACTCCGGAGTGCTTCCATGATGCTTAATCCATCAATATTTCATATCCGTCTTACACGACAAAGTGAAGACAAATTGACAGAGAGGGGTTTAATACACATCAGAAAATGTTTATTGGGGGCTGACATTATATATTTAATCATTTCAGGTTAAATAGACTCTCATAACAGGTGTGCTTGTTGCTCCTATTTTGATTGTTTTGCTGTTATTTAATACTTTTGTTTCCTGGAAACTACTGAGTACATTCACACCTACACAATAAAAAGTATAAATGCTAGCTGATGTTAAAGGGATGTAAGAGGATATGTATACAGATTTTTCCACAGCCTCTTTATGTTCTTCCAGTGCAGACTTCAAAGGCACAAATCAGGGTTATGGGGGTTGGGTTGGAGGGCTACATCTGTAATAATGCAAATGAAATATCTTCAATTCCCCCCTCTAGTTATATAAGATAGATAGATAGATAGATAGATAGATAGATAGATAGATAGATAGATAGATAGATAGATAGATAGATCTATATGTATGTAGACACGACTCTGTGTGAGGATTTAATATGTGACTGCTGTCTGCATTTAATCGAAACTTTCTAATTAAGTGTTTGTTTGTTTGTTTTTGTTTTTTTCTAGCTTAATCGCATCTTGCTGAATGAGCTGCTATCGTAAAGCATTTTGCTCTTTAGAAGTATAGACATGTTGCAACGGGAGAAAGCAAGCTATTTGCATTTAATTAGATCAGGTAGATTGTAATGTGAAACTACGCATAAAGGGATTGTTTGTCCAGAGCCTTCTCATTTAGTTACAAAAAAAGTTGTAAAAACATATTTTTTCTTGTTTTTATATATTTTACAATTAGTGTTTTTACTGTATTTATGATCAAAGAAACAAATAGCAGAATTAGAAGAACAATTAAATATCTCTATTATTCCAAATATGATCAAGTATGCAATAGATTTATGACCAGTGAGTATAAATTTATATCCCACACGCAAAGACATTTAGCAACTAAACTTCAATTGGTATTAAAAAAGAAGGAAATATTTCAGTTATTGTCTTGACGATTGTAATGTGACAGAATGCTTCCTTTGCAATGTCTTGCATGACATTTATATATTTCTCTCAGTCATATAATATTTTGAAAGTCCTAGAATGAAACATCTTCTACAAGAGCAAAGTAGTCAGTGTCAGCGGCCTTAGAAAGCTGCAATGGGGAAAAGCCACTGGGAGTCAGGATCCAGGTAATGAACAGAGACAAGTCCAACAGCAGCAATCTGTATTAGTTTAACAAGATGCATTGTAGTGAGCCAATAAACTGCATCACGTAAAGAGCTCTGCATGCAAACCGAAGCAGTGAAGCACTTAAATTGTGGTTTGAAGAAAGAAACTATCAGGAGTGCATTTGTGAGATATGGTGACTTTTCCACATATATCAGGTTCTAAAATAGAAAGGATGAATGGATATATCAAACAAATCCTCACTGGGCCATTATTCCACTTCATATCCAAGCACCCAATTCATTTTGTTTAACAGCTGCACCAGATAACAGCTTCCTTCAACCCCAGTTACACGGCTTTAAACACGCGGGTTATATATTTTTATGTTTATATAACTCAAAAGACAACATTTTCACATTTGTAGCTTTCTAGGCCTGACTTTTCATCCTTAAGAAAATGTTCAGAAATTTTTGTTGATTCAATTCAATTCATTTTCTACTTTTTTTTAAATACATTTAAAAGGATAGTTCACCAATAAATAAATAAATACAAATTCTGTATCATTTACTCATCCTCACATCATTTCAAACATGTATTAATTTCTTTCTTTTGCAGAACTTTTTGAGAGAATTATCCACTATATAATGTAAGAACTTTCTATGTCAATATTTTAATATTTATCATCTGTTCCATTGGCAGAGCATAAAGCAACATTCAAAGAGGGAAAACACCCGAATGACAGCACTAAATTCCCTTCAACTAATGAGCAATTAGTGAGGACAAACTTATAAAGGTCAAACAAAGCAGCCTCAAAGAAAATCAAATCACATTTCAGTATGCAAATAGATTTAAGGAAAAAAAGATCAATACAGTATGCAAACAGTCTGATGATGGCATCACTGTTGGTTAGACTTGAAGAGCAAATGTTCTATCAATGTAAGTCAATTGGAGATTTTTAAAGTGTATTCTTAGAACAACTATAATAAGTATGATTGGAGACAGTTTAGTCTGAATGTATTGCAAAAATTAAATGCTGAATTAACTAATATAAATGTCAGATTACATAAATATATATTGTTTGTACTGTACTTATATTTTTCTTCTTGCCTATTAATGTTAGGGAAACACCTTTAAAGTTTAATCAATAAGAAATTCTGAATGTAAGATCTTAGTCTTGTGTTTCAAAAGCAAGAGACGTCACTATATCTCTGTCTAATACATCATTTATGTAGTTTGTTCATGAAGTGGAATCATCTGTATCAATTTCCTCTTCTCTGATGGTTCTCTGTTTTTTTTTTCCTTTCTTTCTTGAAATAAGCAAAGCTTATTGTTATTCACAATATCAGGTTTCAGCCAAACATATCCAATCAAACTCAATTTGACGGTAGATGTTTTTCCCTCATAAGTTGATTGCTAATCTAATTTTCTTGCATTATGCAGCAAAGTGTCTCCAGGGTGTTCACACACAGCTGGTCTCTGTATTATTTTTGTCCTGAACATAGATATTCAGTATCAAGCATTTGTGGATGAACTAAAAAAATCTCATTATCACTTTGTAAACCATGTTTTATTGAAATTATGTTCCAAATAGCTAGTTTGGAAATCTGGTAGCTCAATTTAACTTTTTTTTCTATTATTAGAAAATCACAATATACATTTTTAGCTACTTGATGTATTTTTTTCTCTCTGTGAGTGTACATACAGACGTCTACTGTAGTGTGCAGGTTGGATAGCTGTCAGGGACAGGTGGGTGAAAGGTGGACATTCCTGTCTGATTCCTGTGACAGATTCAGATTTGGGTTTGTCACCAGGGTGTCGTTCCACTAGAGAGATATGCCAGAATTGATTGCATCTCATTACAGGGTTCACAGTAGAAGTCTTTCCGTCATTAATCTATTATTCATTTAGGCTTTATTTCATGTATAATCATTATGTGTTATGCTCTTTCATTAAAATAAAATATGGAGGTTAATTTGATGATCTTGATAGGGAATTATGATTTATATTTAATGATTATAAATGATTAAAAAAAACATATTTTGCTTTCTGCCTAAAGGAATAGTTTACCCAAAAAAATGAAAATTTGCTGAAAATGTACTCACCCTCAGGCCATCCAAAAGTAGATGAGTTTGTCTCTTAATTGGAAAAGATTCAATTAATGTCCTATGAAGTGAAAAGCGTTTGTAAGATTGTATAAGAAGAGTGTTTATAAGAAACAAATCCATCATAAGGTGTATTTAACTTCACACTTTAAGTCAAAATGCAAGTCTAATCCCTAATACCACTTTCTCCAGTGAAAAAGTCCATCCCCTGTTGTCCTGTAACATCAAAATCCACTGTGCATATTTGTTTTGAACTGTTTTTACTTGTGCATATTTCTCTCCTGATTCAGGTGAGACACTTATTTCACTTGGAGAAACAATATGGATATTCTAGCTTGAAGCAATGGTTTGAAGTTTAAAGGGGTCCTATTATGCTCTTTTACAAAGTCTTGATTTTGTTTTGGGGGTGTACTAGAACATGCTCTCATGCTTGGTGGTTCGAAAAACGCATTATTTTTCACATAATTTACATTATTAAAATACCTTTCTCCCCATCCTGGCACAAACGGCTCGATTAGTTCCGGCTTTGATGAAGGTCCGCCTTCCGAAAAACAAAATGTGTTGTGATTGGTTAGCTGTCCCAGTGCGTTGTGATTGGCGAACAGCTTAGACGGTGTTTCAGTACTGCCACACACCTTGCTCCATCTTTCAACAAAAGCTTTTTGGCGAATTCGGCACTGTACTCCCTCATGTTGTGGAAGCTGTCCTCAGTAAAATGCGCAGCACACAATAGCAAATTGGGGTTATAATGCTGAGGAACAGAGTTAAAAAAATAAATTGCAACCACTGTTTCCTGACATCATCTGCTTTCGGAAGCCCAAACGTCACGGAGGTGAAAAAAACAGCGTTTCAGGCGGTCGCAAACCGGACGAGAAGCGCAGCGTCGTGTCGCACCACGTCTTTAAAATTTGAATACATTATTTTCTATGAGTGTAGGCACACCGGCGGCACAGTTCGGCGTCTGTCCACGGCGCCCAGCTACGTCGTGTTGTACTTGTAAGAATTGTTCTAGACATGCCAAAAATGCTACAGCACAGCAGCTCTTCTTCTTAGTTTTCTCTGATGTACTAACTCTGCAGCAGCACTTCTTCTTCATCGTCTCGTCTGATGCACTCACTCAACCAAGCGTTCTAACCACAACCTCACCCCTCCCCACCGCCCAACCATTAGAATTTCTGTAGGCGGGAATTCTTTTTAATGATATTCTAATGAGCCGCTTTGTGAGATCACAAAGCCCGGAAACCAACTCTGTAGTCCAAACGAGCCATTCGCTGTATTTCTTGAAAAGGGATTTTTTTTTTCAAACGAAATATCTCCCTTTGGAGTGGACTTTAAGATTTGTAACTTTCTAGCTCTTTTATATGCCCAAACATACACACTACACACTGACTAAAATTAAAAAAGTGAAAAAGCATAATAGGACCCCTTTAAAATGTCTTAATGATGAAGTCACATGGATTATTGTGATGCTTTTATCAGCTGTTTGAACTCTCATTCTGACGGCACCCATTCACTGCAGAGGATTCACTGCTGAGCAGGTGATGTAATGCTAAATGTCTCCAAATTTGTTCAGATGAAGAAACAAACTCATCTACATCTTGGATGGCCTGAGGTTCAGTGCATTTTCTTTAAACTATTCCTTTAATCTATGGCAACATTTAAACAGCGCAACAGCATAAGAATAATTTTAAATTAACTTGATAACTAACCCGAAATATTGTTCAGTCGAAGCACAGAAAGACACCTGGCCCTTTGTCTGTTTTGACACACATTTTCAATTCGCCTAGCACCGTTAAGATTGAAAGACCTGCAGTTAGAGGAAACAGTTTGAGAGAAGCACACAGCTGAAAGCCTATTCACAGTGCAGCTCGCCAGCATTAGGTTTCAGTTGTCGATGTGCCAGGGACTGTTCTAGGAGCCAGGTGCTACTGAGGGCCTCTGTAGAGGTAGATATCAGTCGAACACAAGCCTATTGAATCCTTCACTGAGCTGCTAAAATCAATGGTGCACTAAATAAAAGGTGTTGTAGCACATTATGTTGGCATTAGCTTTAATTTAATGAGATGGAACAGTTCTGTACTGGTGGAATTGATCTTTTTAATTGCCCTTGAGAAAAAGAGCCTTTGTTGATACCACAAACATTCTTTATAGATCTATGAGAACTTTAATTTGATTAAGGAAGACTTTCATGACACAACTGGTTGGATTTCAATCAGGTGGCACTGATAGATATTCAATCTCTATATACCACTACTATACTCTAAATGAAGTCATTACCACCCTGTCACCTAACTTTATGATCTTCCTAATGTTTAATCTTGTACCGTTTTGCATATTAAGGTGTTTTATTGCCCAATCTCTACTATCAGACGCAGCTCTGATGCTGCTTTGTTTCTATTTATATGAAATGAAACATGATTTTAATTTGTCCTTCAAGAGTTCCTTAAAAGTTTTTTTTATGTATTCATATATTTATTATTATATATTTAATGTATTATTATATATTAACTCAAACTAATATATTATATAATGTGCCAATCTGTTAGAGTTAGGGTTTAGCTGATTCTAAGAGTACAGAGTATTTTATATCTAAATTATATATTTATCTATTTCAATTATAGATTATACATTATTTTACATTGTCCCTGTTACAGTAATTTTACATTTAAGTACTGAGTAATATTAATTAACAACATGTATTTATAGGGTTTGGTTTAGGGTTAGTTGGGGTTATGTACAGTAATTGTGCATATTTAAAAAAAAAAAAAAAGCTAAAAATCCCCAGCAGATGCTTTCTGCACATGAATGAATAATCAATTAACTGTATTTTGATAGACCATAAAGATAGACCTCTGATGGTTATGCATTTATTATGAAGACATCGTCTGCTGGGGATTTTGAATATAATTTTTGTACATATTTATGTAAAGGACACAGATGGCACCCATTTTTTTTAGAATGAACATATTCCTGTTCAGTCATTTGATAGTTCCTCACCTGCTGATTCATTATTTCAGCAAAACGCAACAGTTTACTAAGAGAATATCTCTTGAAACACTCTTACACGTACAAAATTAGTACCCTGTGATTGCAGTGTTGAGTACTGTACTGTACATCACCTTTGGGGATATGATGTGGTGAAATTACATGGCCTTTTTTTCCAGCCAATCATAATTATGACGACATAATTATTGACATTATCCATGTCAATTATATGCAGCTGCATAAACCCTTTACAAAGACATGTGAAAACCTCATATTGGCAGATTACTGTCTGACAACCTTTCCCCTGTGCTGTGACAGTAATGTTGCCTGATCAGACTGCATTTACTGTAGCCAATCCTATGCCTAGCCTATCCTAATAACAAGGCTTTCTCTCAGAGGAATAAAAAAGTGCGATGACATTGAGGGCTGTGTGTTTATTTTCCTAAAGAACCATTCAGTGAACAGTTCTTAAAACAACCTTTTCACCTTGTGTGAAGAATATTTTATTAATCTAAAGAACCCCTTTCCACTATAAAGAAACTTTATAGTGTTGGAAAGGTCGCAGTTTGTAAAATATTCTTCATGGAATCAGATGTCACAAAAAAAACGGTATTTTTTAAATAACAAATGTAAAACTCACTTTCGTCTCTCAATTTTGATTGATTTATTGCACCCTTGTGGGCAATTTTTTTCATTTCTTTAATAATAATAATTATTATTATAAATTTACTGACCATAAACTTTTGAACAATAATGTAAGTATATATTACATAAACCATGTGGGTTAAATAACCCTCAGAACTTCTATGACTAAAATGATTTATTGATCTGTTGTGTATGTTATGTGATGTGCAGTATTTGTGCCATTAAGTGTATCTGTGTGGGTGGTAATTACCACTGTCTGGGGCTTTTTTACATCAGAACAAACATACTGAGAGGCTTGATAATTGCTCTGATTTCTTACCAGTCACTGATGGACTGAAGAGTCAGTTGGTCAGCAGTCACACACCCCCTCTAAGAAACCCAATTTTTTCAGCACTCATTTATCTTCGTTCTGTCAAGCTTGTACTTTGAGCACAAAAAGAACTGAGCTTCTTTCTCCATGTTTTTAGCTCTTTGTTCTTATTAGTCTCTTGCACATGAACTTATTTTCCCTTCTCTGGCATTAAAAATTAAAAATGCAACAATACAAAACAAAAAGAAACAAAATGTATACATTTTTTCATTCTCTGCAGAGATTCTTTCTTTTTCTTTCTTTCTTTCTGCATCTTGTTAAGCTTTATAAGTGCTTGAAAATTCCCCCATGTCTGACATTCTAAGTATTTTGCTCCCTTTTTCGGTGGCTTTTGTTTGTCTGTGAAAAGAGTCTGCTTACGAAGAAGTAATTAGGTGTATTATGTCCACAGACCTGGGCATTTGCAATCATTCTCAAGTGGAGTTCCCACCATTATTGTTGAATCTTTGTTGAACACACTGCCTTAATTGTAAATCTCATTAGAGGCTCAGCATTACACAACTATGTTTGCTGTAAATGAGTGAACATGTCTGTTAATAGAACCAACACAGTTTGTAAAGTATTAGGCTTATGTAACATTACTGTGTTCAGCCGTGTCTAGACAAGACATGATCTGCCAGCAGTAGCTCACTGGCTTATTAGACTCAAAGCTTCACAAATGCTCCTGAAATTGTTTTGTTAGAGTAACAAATTACTCTGATGTTTTCTGGCCATGCTATTGAATAGCCTTTCCTAATATCTGAGGCCTTCCTGGTTCATTCCGGTTACCTTTGAGTCTTTTAAGCATATTTAAATATCTTTTTCCAATAAGGACGTATAATGAAAAAGCACACTGTAGTTTGATGAAGGATTAGAAGAACTCTCGGTGTTTGTTCGGCCCACCAGACCTCACAAGAGGTGGGCTCCTCTGTGCTTAGAAGAGTTCTGTGAAAAGAATGTCACTCTTTGATGATTACATCATATGAAATGTGACATGACAGCAAAATAATGGCATGACTCATGAGAACGATTTAGAATTATTGTATGCTAAATTAGACTGAATCACTATGTAGTCATAATAAAGAACGACATCTAGCTAGCTAGCTATCTTTGTTAAATATAGTGCTTGTTTAATGTTAACAAAGTGAAGTTGTACAACCATCACTACTTTGATTCTTGATAATCTTAACTAATCTTTAACATCGACCAGCTTCTCAAAGTTACAGAGACATGCACATGACATGCAGACAAAACTGTATTTACCATGGCCACTAATAAAGAATTAATTCCCACAAGTTTTTTTTTTTTTCTTTCCCTTGTTTTAGTTAAATAGTGGCCATGAATTAAATTAATTCCCACGACTTATTAACTTGTTCCCTCATTTTTGTAAATCATAGCCACGTTGTATACCAATCCGTTCCTTCTTTTTGTTTCAATTAAAATTAGGGAATGAATTAGTACTACCTTTAAAACGTTTGGGGCTAAGTTAATGATTTTATTCAGCAAGATTTTTTTAGACTGATCAAAACTCAATTTCAAATGAATGCTGTTGAAAGAATCCTGGAATAAAAAAATTAAATGTGTCATGGTTTCCACAAAAATAATAAGCAGCACCACTGTTTTCAAGAAATGAAATTTTCTAGTCTAACGTTAGTTTTTAGGTACATAAATTGAATAAAGCAATCAAATGTAAAATAACATTTCATATTTGACTGTATAAATCAAAGATTAATCCTTATTAAATTTGCATCTTATGGCTCTTGAATGTTTAAACTGGCCAGGCTTAAATTAGTTTAGTTTAAAGACAGATAGCAATGTGTGCTGTTAGGTCTCATCTGAGCACACACGCTATCAACGCCCGGGTGATGACGACATAAATGACCGGTCATATTCCAGCATACGGCACTCTCATTGAACAAAGTTTACAAAGAGTGACTGGTTTCTTCATCTCTGTTGTTGTAATGTATTGGCAAGCCAGAATGTGTATCCATGGACAGAAACATACATTAGCCGAACTCTGTCTCCGTTTTACGTGTTGTTATTTTTAACAAGCCATATTACAGATGCATTGTCAAATTTAAGTTGAACTGCGGTGCAAGTGCTGAACCGTGGGTAGAGAATGGTACTGTTCGATTTTTTACCAAGTAAACTAACTGACAAACATTTCACCCATGTTAAGTTTTATTGGAAACGTTATGTTTTACAACATAACAATAAAACATTATGTCTTTTACCAGGGTTGCCAGGTTTTCACAACAAAACCCACTCAAATGCTACTCAAAACTAGCCCAATCGCATTTCGAGGGAGGCTCCCCGTTAAAAATCGCGTTCCGGGGGGGAAAATACACGTTTTTGGCGGGGTTCCCCTGGTAAAATTCGCATTTCAGGGGATAAATATCACGTTATCGGGGTCGCTTTAACCCGCGGACATGAAAAACAACCCGCGGCAACAGTGATAAATTATCCCAATTCCGCGGGAAAACCGCGGACTTGGCAACACTGTCTTTAATAACCCCAGTGGGGTATTATCATAACATGTCTGTTATTGGCCATTGTTGAGTCGTGGCGCCCTCCCAACAGGGCCTCTTAACTTTGTAAATAAAGGACAGTGCGAGTGACCCTGTGTGCCTGTTTGTTCCCCAATTTGTTCTGCAGGATATCTGGCTCCTGCAAGGTGCCTTTGGCCAGAGGCAGCATGGCGGCAGCCTACGATTGCTTAACTGACTGAAAAATGAAGATTTATCAGCACATCTGTGAAGCACTCCCCAGACCCAGCCATGTTGGGTATCTTAACTGCCCTTAAATAAATGGTGGGAAGCTACAAATAGGAGTTTGTAGGTGGGGAGATGACCGAGTGACATAAATACAACTCTCTCTTTCTCCCTCCACTTGCGCCACAATGTGAGAATATTTACCGGGCAACAACAGACAAAACTGTGAGCCACTTTTTCCTGTTTATTCTGTTAATAGCAGCCTTTATAAGCCCACAGGGCCAAACCACCTCCATTTCCTGCCGTCTTTGACCCCTTCTCCCTCTGCTGTGACCTCTCACACAGTGAACACATGAATGGACAATACTGGCCTTCACAAGCGCCTTCAGGACAGTCATGACTGCAGCTGGGGCTGCCTGCCCTGCCTCTAAGGCACTCAGAAAGATGAAGGGGATCTACTGCATTCTGGGGGGGGGGCACACAGATGTGGCAGATCATTAAGCCTCACCTTTAATGTTGGTTTTAGGTATTCATAGAGGGTGTTCATAGTAGATTTGGGTTTGAGCATAGATATGGTCCAAGATATGGGTTCTTTAATATTGGTATTACTGATATTTAACCCCTGCCATGCATCATATTTACTTAATCAAATCTAATACTTGTTTCTCACTAATTTTATGGTGATGATTGCAAAAAAGGTTTGCTCTAGCATGTCGCACTTCCTCAAAAAATATTTCATAGCAATTTTGCTTTCGAAAACCATTTGTAAGTTAAAAAAGTCTTCCTCACCTTAGATAAAAACTGACACAAAGATATGATTTCTATATTTCTCTGAGCCAGTACAACTATTCGTTCAATTCTCACATTTTCACTTATATGAATGATTCTGAGGGCATTACTTTATGCCTAATCCTGATTTCAAGGTTAGAATTATGGGCAGTGACAGAAGAAAATGCAAATATGACCCAGATGTTTCCTGTTACATCTGTGGGTGTTTTACTACATTCAAACAGCGACAGTGAAGTAAAATTTTTATTTGTACTTTTGAGCTCAGCTTCAGTGTGAGTTCAGTGTGTGTTTGTATGTCCTTGCGTGTCCTTGTGTGTGTACTAGATTTTTTTTTTTACTAAATGCAGGGCTGTCAATTCATTCTACAGTGAAAAATGTGTAGTTTAAAAATGACACAAAACAAAGAAATAAATAAATGAATTCACTATTACTATTTACTTATTGTTATTCATAATAATATAAAACTATTAATAGTGCATGCATATTAGTGCTTATTAGGTTGTGGTTATCAGACAATTACATTTAATTACATTAATCTAAATTGGTGGTCATAAAAGCAATCTCTAGTTCACAGAGAAAATTATTTGACATTTTTCTCTGTCCTCTGAAGTAACTTGATGGATTGCATTGGTGAGTGATACAGTGCTTTATGTTGTCATCTGAGGGTAATAATTTGCCATTTTTTTCTGTATGCATAGAGTCCAACTCAGTGTGTAAAGGAACAATGTGTGGTTGAGAAATCCACTCCGCAGTTGCTGGGGTTGAGTCCCTGGAAGGGAAATTGCTCCAGTCTTGTGGAATGAGCAAATATAGCGGGGGTATGCATGTCAAATTGCCCAACACACTACCTCTTCAAGATATGTTTTGCTTTCTCTTCCCCTCCCTCATCCCTTTCTTTGAGATAGCGCACAGTACAGGACTCATGATGAAAGGCATGGAATTATGGGATTACCGAGGGGCATCCTGAAAAGCAGAGGAAACAGGCAGAGTGGTAAGTGATTCTTTTCGGTCAGTGGATTAACCCCTACAGGGTTGAAAAACCTAAACAAAGTCTGTTCTGGTGTCATTGTGGACTCCATACACAGGAAGTGAATATCTAAATATTAAATGTGGTTGAAATACACAGAAATTATTTGTTTTACTTATGTAAGTCCATGTTTGTTCTTGATCATTGATCAGCGTACATGAGTGCACTACACATACAGTATAAATGTTTGCGCGGCCATGGCATGTGAACACATGCGTGTAGTTTCATATGGAACTGGAATATCTCTGACAAACAGTATTTATTTGCATTATCAAATGAAGGGGAAAGCTTTGCTATTTTTCATTCATTATTGACCAACCAGTGTAAATACAATGGGTGTGAAGTGCATACAATGTGTGTTCCGGAGTGCTGATAGCTAACTGATTGTATCCTTGTGTAGGAGCCTTCAGCTCATGACTTCCTCTGACTTCCTCTCTGTTTACCTCATCCAGGGCCCTAAAAGTGTCATATTTAATTCTTAAGTGTGTTACATTATATATGCTTACCTCACTACATGTTACCCCATTGTTTAAATAATATATCTCCTGAAATATGAGGTATTTCTTAATGTGAAAAAAATAAAAAATAAAATTTTGGGACGTTGACTCTACTCAATCTAAAACGGTTTAATTTTAAACATCATTTTCAGATTATGTTATAATTATTATGTGTGAAGATATGAATTGAGAGATTGCATGCAATATTAGTAAAAGTTAATTTGCTTTCATAGGACTATTTAGTTTAGCCTTAAATGAACTAGTTAAGGCAAAAATATTTTTTAAATTACGAAAAACCTTAAACTAATGGTAATTAGCTGCAGGCTCAAGATTCTCTCTTATCATTTCAGAGAAATGTTTAACCTAAAATTTAATAACAAAGATGAATTCCGTAGCTGAGTAACTCAGTTGACTGAATATTACCAGATTTTATAGATATTTTACCATACAGATATTATGTATCTATTACTATATACCATATAGAATATTACCAGATTTAGATAGATTTGTATGTTTTTGAATAAAGAGCCTTATGTTCACCAAGGCTGAATTTATTTGATCAAAAACAGTAATGATGTCTGTTTTCTATTTTCATTTTAATATTTATGTTTTATTTTATTTTACAATATTTTTTTAGGGGCCGAACACCAAAGGTGCTTAGGCACCTATTGTATCCATTAGTTTTTTATTATTATTATTATTATTATTAGTTTTCCGCTTCTTCTTCTTTTGCTTTGGACGTATATGGCAGCCCATAGAACAGCTTGTGTGAAAGTTATGAAATTTGGCACACAGGTAGAAGATAGACTCAATATTAACCACAGCAAATTTGGAGTCTCCATCTCAAACTCTATTTCTATTTCTAAAACAACTCTATTTCTGCTAATAACTTGAGAACCCTGGTCTTTACTGAGTAATTAAAGACACCTCCATAGCTTTTCATTTTACCTTGTCGTGATTGGTCCCTTAAAGGGGTCATATGATGCGATTTCAAGTTTTCCTTTCTCTTTGGAGTGTTACAAGCTCTTGGTGCATAAAGAAGTAGCATCATATGACCCCTTTAAATGCTGCTTGCAGCTATATTTTTTTATTTATTCCAAAGCTGAATTTTCAGCAGTCAGTGTCACATGATCTGTCAAATAATTCTGATTTGGTAATAAAAAATAATAATAATTACTGACCCCAAACTTCTGAACAGTGGTATACATATATATAGTATGTAGTATACATTGCATAGGGAAACATCATACTTGCAGTGAATAGTAGTTCTTTGTATCAGAAAACATTTCAGGCACCTGTTATTAATTTAGTAAAATACTATAGGTGACAAAAATTAAGCACTGTGCCTTTAAGGACAGTAGAATATCATTTCAAATGTAATAAGCTCATCTTTACATGCATACTGGATGATGTATTTGAATATAAACACATACCATATACATGTTTCAGCACTAAATGCACTACAGTATACCTGTGCACTTCTGTTTGAAAACCCACTGGATCGTAGATTGGGCCGTCTTTTACTTTTCCCTTTTTGTGTGATTTGTAATGCCTTTAAGCGAAACTTGAATAGTGCTGATTTCTTTCTGTCTTACTTTTTGTGTAAGTGTCAAAGTCACAGATGATCGGCTTAATTTGTGCTGGAATATTTCAAGGCTAATTTAGCTCGCTTAATGACAAATGCTCTGGCAGTTTATCATGTCAGAATGTTTCCATGACAATGAAAGATCCTTTCCAGCAGCATTCATGGTGCATGTGGTGATGCATGATCCTAAAATAAGCAAGTATACTATGATGAAAAGGTTGTTGTTTTGATTAGAAGGAAGATTTATTGCCTACATAACAACAGATGAATATTGTAAACGCAATTTTAACATGACATTCTTCCCAAACTAAGTAGGACCACATTTTCTACATCAGTGGACCTCAACTGGTGGGTCGACACTGACAAGGTTACAGACAGCAGAAAAAGACAAGTTAAATGCATGCATATAATAAAATGCAACATGCAAGCAATATAATTGTTATGACTGAATTATTGAAACCATTTGCAAAATGCATGCATTTATAATAGCACATTCATTAATTTTACATATTGTTGGTCTTATTCAGTATATGGATATATTAAAAAAAAAATTATTTTAGCTATTTTACTTTTTCTTATTTGTTTTCCAGTTGAATTGTATTTTATTAATTATATTTAAAGGAAATACATTTTTAACAGTATTTATTTAAACTGTTTGGGAGAGGATCAACATCATTAATATACACTGATCATCTTGGAAATATTGCCATGATAAGCCTCTAAACTGAACTCACTCACATGACATTAGGCTGGAGCACACTTCCCCAAATCCTCTTCAGAGCTGCAGACAGGGGCAATCAGAATTTAGTTTAATATGGGCCGGTCAGATTTTTTCTAAATATATATAAATAAAATTGTTTTTACGGGCCAACGGGTTTTTATCGCTTGCACAATTTCTCTATGGTTATAGTAATAATAATGTTAATAATAAATAAATGTTAAGCATTTGGCCCAGTCGGCAATGGCCGGCCGCCTGGTCCCGAGATGGGCCGACCGAACCGTTCAGTCAAAATCAAGCACGTCATCAGAGAGATTGCAACACAAGCTCATTTTCAGTGAAAGCTAGATAATGGGCCGTAAAAAAGGAAAGGCAGTGCAGAAAAACGTTGAGAAAGAAAAGGGCTTAGGTCCGACGCTGCTAAATGTGTAAAATTAACCGAACATTTTTCAAAAGGTTTCAATTCGGCTGCTGCAACGGAGGACAGTTAGTGCCGCAGAGGTAAGAAGAAAACAGAAAATACAGATAGCACAAGTCATTTTCACACTACTTCTGCCAGTTAGCTCCTGTTTTTTTTTTTTTTTTTGACAATAGCCTACATTGTATTAAACAGTTGTAAGCTTAGCGTAGAACCCATATTTTAAATTTTCATTGCTTCGTGATAATTGGTTAACTTAAGTGTTAATGAGCCTGTTACTGAATTGCATGACTGAAATATCAGCAGATAAAGTGGGATTTAGGGTAAAAACTGATGTAGGCTACTTGTAACATAGTCTAACACATCAAAAACATATAGCAATAGCCATAGTACTCTAGGCATTTGTAGTTAACTTTACTTTGAATATGTAGATAGTCATATATTAAAATAAAACATTGAGCATGCATACAGTACATAAGTTTACAGTATGCAATTAATCCTTAGGTAGGGTGGACTGCAGAGTCAAGTGTCATGGAGGTAGGAAGACACAATGAGAGAGACACACCCTGATACAGATGCTGCCAGTTTCTTAATAATGTGGCTCTAATTAACTATTAATTAACTCTTAGGATAGGAGGAACCTGTGCCTGTGTCACACACACACACACAGAGAGAGAGAGAGAGAGAGAGAGAGAGAGAGAGAGAGAGAGAGAGAGAGAGAGAGAGAGAGAGAGAGAGAGAGAGAGAGAGATCACACTCACACACAAATGCATATGCAGCACATACTAGCAACACTTCAGCATACTTTAATTCACAAATAATTGTATATCAAAAAGGATTTACTGCTGCTATTTATAGTTTTTGCTACATATTCTATTCCCTTTTTTGCTATGATTACTTGTTTGTATTCATGTGTATTCCAATGTTGAGAGCAGTCAGTGAGAAAATATTTTGCTGTAATGTTTAAGTCCTATACTGTGTTCATTAACTAGGATGTTGCTGGAATCAGTACAGCCAGAGACCACTGGTCTTCCAACACCAGTGCTGTGAGGAAGGATGCTACAGTAGGCCAAGCAGAGACAGGGAGGAGTATGGTAGAGGTAGGTAAAACCCAACAGACAGACAGTGACAACAAAGAACATCAGAATGACAGTAACAGCCGACAAATGGCATAAACAGAAAGCACAGACTCTACAACATCCTCAGATTCTTTTGCTTTTGTTTTTACTGTATGTGTAAATTTGTTATAAACGTGTGCTCTTTAAAAAGTAGTAAGCATTGTTTGCCAGACATACATTAAATGTTTAAATATCTGTTACATATATGGTACTGCTTATATTATTTCACCATCTGTGCACAAATGTAAGTAGTGAATGTGTGTGTCCGTGGGTGGGGCTGTGTCGGTGTGGTAATGTGGGCCGGTGTGGCTACAGTGCCAGGGCTGAATTTTTGTCCCAGTCTGCCCCTGGGACAAATTTAAATATCGGTCCTTGCTTGTTGTATGCTATTAAAGAGTGAATAGGATGACTTGTCAGCAGGTCAGATGGTGTGGTTGGCATACATTGATTGCAAATTATGGTTTGATGTGAATCAGACAGGTTTTTTTGTTGTTGTTGTTATTGATACTTTGAAACACAAAAGAAGCAAGGTAATGCATTCTCAAAAAAAAAAAAGAAAAAGTAGAAAAGCTGTCACTGAAGAAGCAACCTTTTGAAAGGTACACTTTTGTTTCTTATTTACCACTAAAGGGTGCTTATTAGTACCTTTAAGGTATATATTATTACTTTAAGAGTACATATTAGTACATTTTAAAAGGGTACCACCCCAGTGACAGACATTTTTTTCTGAGAGTCTTGGTGACTCTTTCTCATTATAAGGAATAATTGTAAGAAAAATGGGGAGTTTTAAGCTTCGGAAATGGAAGCAAAAGTTCCACGTGACTCAAAATCTTTCGTAACTATAATATGTAGTTATGCATTGCTAAACTTTTGTGAGTTTAACTCAAATTTGTGATCGAATCTTTCAAATTGCTTATGTGAATTAAACTATGAACTGCTTGACTAAAAAAAAAATCATAATTTCACTTCATGAACGAATGTGCCAGATAAAAGACTTACATTTTTTATCTGTTCTCCACAAACAAACAAAATAAAGTGAAATCCCTGACCTCAACCGATACTTAGGGTGCGTAGATCAGTACAAATCGTAATTATTATAGATTTTTATTGTACAAAAAGCACAAATGGATTATCAGCATCATCAAACGCTTCAAAACATTGACTAAGTTTATAAGTGAGTGCGGATCCTGCTTTTTCATTTGATGTATCTGTTCTTCACACAAATATAGTATGGCTTTAGAAGATTTGAAATAGTTCACAAGCTGTATGGATCACTTTTATGATTCTTCTTTGGGATAAGGGTATTTATTTTTTGTGCAGCATTAAAGAAAGTACGTTTTATACAAGTTTGGAACAGCATGAGGGTGGGTAAATAATGACAGACCTTTAATTTTGCATGAACTGTCTCTTTAAGAGTCTTTAGTACGTTATTCTGTCTCCCGTTCCTCTGAGCTAGAGGCAGCCCTGAAGCTTTGCCATCTTATACTCATTTGTCAGAGAACTAATTTTGCTGAGCCGCCAGCAGCCTATGTGCTCTGAGCAATCCGGAGGATATTGTCATGCACTGTACTTTTCAGTTCTTCTGACGGTGCTCTGAAGCTTTGTTTCTCCACAGGACATACAGTAATTGGAGTTCTGAAAAATAATAACAAGAGATAAATCCAGCTGCTCCAGAACGCAGCAAGAGAGACCACAGGCGTGGGGGATGGAAATAGAAAGAAAAGGAGAAAAATTTTGTTAAAATTCATTGGATGAAAGAATGATGAATGCATTTGCGCAGCACTTGCTGTCTCAAGGACAGCCAGAGGTTAGGGTGTGTATCTGGCTCACTGCCTGAAGTTTACATTGACATAAGGGAAGGAATGTCAGTGAAAAGAGCATATAAGTAGTCACATTTACTTGCTGGAGTTACAGGATCATTAACTTCAAAGATCGTCTGCAATGTCAGACCACTGGCCATCTGTGCCTTGAATTACAGCTAGCAGCGATTCACCCAATTTGGGTTTAATTTTAGGATAATTTTGTCATTATTTACTTCAAATCATGTAGTTCCAAACCCATATCACTTTCTTTCTCCTCTGGAACACAAAAGAAAATATTTTGATAAATTTTCACACAGATTTTCCATACTATGAAAGATTGTAGTGGCCAATTGACCTGTCAAGCTCCAAAAAAGGGCAAACCAACACTATAAAAGCACCAGTCCATGTGACAAACCATGGTTCACTGCAAAACTCAGACAGCTCCGTCAGGCCAAAGAAGATGCTCACAGGAAGGGGGATAATGTCTTGTATAAACAGGCTAAATACACACTAGAAAAGGAGATCAGAGTGGCAAAGAGGAATTATTCAGAAAAAATAAGGATTCAATTCTCTTCCAGTGACTCGGCATCAGTGTGGAAAAGTCTAAAAGAAATCACCAATTACAAGACACCATCCCCCAGCACTGTGGAGAATCAACACCTGGCAGACGATCTGAACGAGTTCTACTGCAGGTGACACTATATTTTAATATTAATATTGTAATATTAAAGTGATGAATAGAATGAAATGGAAGCTATTATTCACTTCCAAATCAAATAAGTCATGCAAATGCAGGTCTGAAATCCAAAAACCATGCACAGATTTGATATCATAAATTATCATTTGCTTTCACATGTTTTGTGTCCAAACGTCATAACAAACATGTGTCATAGGTCCAAAAATTAGGTGCAGGATTTATTTCAAAACTATTTTCACTCAGAAATTGCTGGTAAATTTCACAAATAATCACAAACAAACAGCAACACATTGAATTACAGGATGTTTGTTACGTATGTACAAAGACTTGCATTTTTGTGTAAAAATCAAATTCATTTTTTACAGTATGAAATTAATATTTTGATTTATGACTGAATAGTGACTGTCAAAAGCTATTTTATGACTTCAAAATATTTGGAAAGTAGTGTACAAATGGTTTATTTTTATGATGTTAATAATGATAGTATGGAGTAAATAATGACTAGTTTCATTTCTGGGTGACCTATTCCTTTAAACCGCTTGCAACTAGCAGCTTTGGTCTATCTATTCGGTCAGTATGTGTGCATGTAAATGCAGTTCTGACCTTTGCTGTTGGCGCATTGTCTTACAGCAACTGGAAGGTCGTGAGTGTTTATCAATGAGAGTGCTTGTTTAAATCCTAACCCATCCCAAATTATGATGGATGAGGCCTGTGTTGTGAGAAAAACAGCAATGCTTGCCATTTGTATTGGGCTTCCAATAAAACAGATGACTCGCAGTTTAATTATGAAGTCATTGGAACAGTACTGGGAAAAGGTCAAATATTCACTCCAGACAAATACAACTGCCTCCGTCTCACACTGCTTTTCTCCCAGCATGCACACATGCATACACACACTACAAAAAAAATTATTACAGTTTTATCAACAAAATATCTATTGGGTAAAATAATTTTTTTATTAATAATTAATAAAAAAAGTATTATTAATTAAAATTGACAATCAACTTAATTCAATATATAGTTCCTGAAAGAGCTAAAAATACTACTACTACTAATAATAATAATTGTTGTTGTTCTGCTGTTGATTTTTTTTTACAGCATATGTGTGTGTTATATTATCATTATTACATAAGAAAACTGTAAAGGTGCAAATGTGTCTTTAAATTTTTTAAATATTGAAAATCTCAGAGGGTACTTTAAATTATACATATATATACACTACATTTTGTTGCATTTATTCTTGAAACAACAAAATCTCAATTGGATAAAATAAAATTTATTAATTATCAATAAAAAATTATTGACTTTGAATTGTATTTCCTGAAAAAATGTCTTATTGCATTATACACGTTTGCTTTCCAAATAATTATTAACACTTTTTTTTCTGGAAAATAAGACCAAAACTTTTTTTTTGTTATCCCTGCCACCTGCCCACCCACCCACACACACACAGTTACATGCTTGCATACACACACTTCCCCCAAGGATATATATGTGTCTGTGTGTCAGCGGTGCCCCTCCCTGCAGCTGTGCACCTGGAGGAGCTTCCATTCCTACACTCCAGTGAACCCAGACACCTGTTCACACCTCCACACACTCCTCGCACCTCAACAACCGTCTCATTCTACAGCCCCCAACTCACATTATGTTCCTGTTCCCTTATGCATATGAGAACACAAATACTCAATGACAGCAGCAGTCAAACTCAAACAACAGGTTATGAAAGCTCTGGCACTGTCATGTGCAAATGACTGAAAGGTTCACTTGCATTTCAAAGGAACAAAAATGTCTTACGTTTTCAGTTAGTGGATTTAATCTTAGATTACACACTGCATAAATGGTCATATGGTGAATGGAAAAGAATAAACTGCAGAAAAGTTATTAATTGTCTTGTTTAGCAGTAGAAATATTTAAACACCTTCAAAAAATAAGATACTAAAATAAAAAATAAATAAATAAAAAAGTCAGATACATATAATTTTAGTCACTTATATATATAATTAATGTTATATATATAT
>NW_015505488.1:880133-883400 GCF_001515645.1 Sinocyclocheilus grahami
GGTAACACTTTACTTGAAGGGGTGTGCATAAGACTGACATGACACCTTCATAATCATGACATGACACATGTCATGAATATGAAGGAGGTTTTATGCATGTTTATGACAACTGTCATTAAGTGTCATTCGCTCAGTTATGTCATTTTTAATGCAAATATGACATTATTTGACCTAACCCTAACCTAACCCTACCCCTACCCTTACCCCTAACCATAGCCCATAACAAAGACATCTCAAACAATGTCATCTTTGCATTAAAAATTACATAACTGAGTGAATGACACTTAATGACAGTTGTCATAAACATGCATAAAAAACCTTCATATTCATGACATGTGTCATGTCATGATTATGAAGGTGTCATGTCAGTCTTATGCACACCCCTTCAAGTAAAGTGTAATCGAACATAGTTTCCCAAATGGGGGTTTGTGAGTGAGCTGCAGGGGGTTCATGAGTTGATGAAAAGCTAATCATTATTGAATGTAAAATTAACACAAATAACTGTAGCTGCAAGATAATCGTGATATAGCTTAGTGCAATTATCAAATTAAAGACTGCAAATTACATCACTGTATAGCCTGATGCACAACATGTTTCAGAGGGAAGCACACAGAGCATTTCAATGTAGTTATCAAATAATATTATTCTATAAATAAAAATGTTCTTTATTTTTATAATTAGAGTTAATTATATAAAAATTCTAATATACGAACCTACTTCTCCTCCTACTACTACTAATAATAATAATAATAACAATAAACACTTTTTTTTCTCTACATGTAAGGCTGACCACTGAAAAAGACAGAATTTCTGTGAGTCTCTTAAACTTTCCACAGTTCCATAAGATTGCAGAAAAGTGATTCAGCAGGCTAAATCTCCCTTGAGTGGAGCATCTGTCTAACAGTCAGACATTGACGACTCGTGCTCATTTGGCCCCATTGTGTTTTTTTACAGCAGTTGCCACACAGTAAAGCCCATCACCTGCCCTACTCTGACATGCAATGCCTTTTGTGTGGCAACAGTTTTCTCACATAACACATGCTGGTAATTTTAGTCAGACAAGAGGCCATTATATTCTAAAAGAAGCAACAGCGTTAACTGTTTTATTTTTATTTTTTTTTTACATTGCTGGCATTATTCAGGGATTTCTAAAATGTGCCACAATGCGTTTGCATTCCCTTAGGTTTACATGTCATACATTGTTTATTTGTTTAGTTATTTGTTTATTTTTTTACCTTTTTTGGAGGTCTTTTAAATCAAAAACTATAATATATGAAGATTCGGAAACATAAACTTCTCTTATGGGCACAGTGAAACTCTAGCCTGGATTGACTGGATTTCACAGACAGGGTCACATATTCACTGGAGTAAAAAAGTGTGATAACTAGCACTGGTTTCTTCTTTTTTAGAAGATACTTTAGTTTCAACTTATCTATAATGATAATTAATCATGTGTTCTTTTGAAATATCAAAGGGCCCAAAAGATGATGACAACAGAAATAAACACAAACAAACGAACGAATGAATGAAACAAATGCTTCATGGCCAATTGTTGCTACTCAGTGAAGGAATGTCCAGAGGAAGCACATGAGCTTTCTCCAACACTAAGACTCATAGGGTAATATAGTTTCTCACACTTGGCTGGTCATGTGTACACAGTACTGCATCTAAGCCTAGCCCACCACTATTGGGAGCCCAATTAGAGGTCTATTGTAGCAGGCCGGGACTTGAGGCCTGCTTCCGTTCTAGTGATTTGGGCTTGCCAGTTGCCTGGCGCTGCTGTATTCAGCATGCTCATTAGGAGCTCTCTGGTTTTCTCCCTCTCCTCTCCTTACCATTTTAATTCCTTTTACTCGTCTCTGAATTGATGGGAAGGTCAGATGGGGAACAATAAGGCCTAGTCGATGATTGAGTCCACAGTCCCTCGGTTATTTTCTAGACCCAGGTGCTGCAGTATGGAGGGCTCTAAGGCACGGACGCCACATCAAAGCTAAATCAGCCAGTAGCTAATTGGCAGGCTGATTTATTTTGGCTTGAGCAGCCCCCTTCTGCCCTCCCGTCAGTGAATCTACCGTTTCGCCTCCCCACGGTCCCGTCAAGTATGTGACTGCAAATCCACTCTCACACATTAACGGACTAGACACAAAGCTCTCAGCGCACCGTTGCCTGCCACATTGTAAATAAGAAACACATCTGCTAGTTAAGGTTTTCCAAAGCCCAGGTTTCTTCTTCCACAAGTTATGGTTGAAAGTGTCCCACAGTAACAGTTACTTTGTCTTTATCAAATGGTGCTTCCTTGATGTACAACCTCAAATATTTGGAAAGCATTTGAGTTAGAAACACATCATAAGTTCACTTTCTTTCTATCTTTTTCACTGTGATCTTTGGTGAGAATGAAACATATGGATTCAGTAAATGGATATGGTGATCTTTGAAAAGAGAGGGCGGCATAAAAGCGCTAACCTTTATTAGACAGCCGTCTAATGGTGGCACTGTGAAAAAAGCAAAAGGGGTGAAGGGAGCGTGGGGGTGGCCACATGAAAGGAGAGAGAATAAAGAGAATCTTTAATGTGAGGCTGTATGTACAGCTCAGACTGACCCCATTGTAACCAAGGAAACGGAAATGTCTCCAATGGCTGTCAGTCATTCTCTTGTGCCTTGTTTCTCCCATTCTCAAAATCCCAGGCTAAAAAATGGTGTTATGTTTGTTACTAATGGCAAAATAAGTTTCTGAATCAATGTAGTATTAGAGAATTAAAGCTGAAATGTACTATTTTAATGTCAGCAAACAGAAAAAAAAAAATACTGATTTCAAAAGTTTCCGGATGTCATTTGCTGGAATTAAAATAGTTCCATCCTAAAAATCACAGCATTGGTTGAGCCAATGTTGCTTTGTTGAGCTTCCTGCAATGTTATACTTTTTATTAAGACTACATGAGCTGAAGAGTCATCAACTTGAAAAAGCTTCCGAATGTTAATGCAATATAGGAGCCAAGGAAGTTGCTACTTTCTGTTAAATGGCAATTGTTGAGTTATTCATCATGGGTCATACAGTAGTGGATATGAAAGCTTTCAGCGCAAGTTCTGTCAGGAAGACTCCAATGCCACTCATTCATTCATACTAACAGGTCTGGCCAATCACTGCATGACACCTGGAGTATATAAGCACTGAACTCTCTGTTTTATTTTCACGGTTGATGATGCTGCCGTTCCCCTCCATCTTCTCCACCACCACCAAGTTGGCCCTGTCCATCCATATGGGCTAGG